>NW_009919421.1:32779-88701 GCF_000696875.1 Nestor notabilis
CAGAAACTATTTTGCATTGTTGAAGTCAGTTGTGATACATTTCAGCATAGCTTAATTTATGAGTGCTAAGGGAAAACAGGCAATGTTTTGAAGCACTGAAAAAATATTTTCAGCATATGGAAGAATTCTTTTGCCCTTGCTTGAAAAATGTAAATTCTTTTGTTTCTTTTCTTTTAATCCAGGATGTTGTTCAACAAAATAACACCCTTATAGAAGAGATGCTGTACCTCATTATAATGATTGTTGGTAAGCTCAGAATACCTTTCATTATTTGTTTTTAGTTTGGTTTCTTTAATGGTCTGGAATGAGCATTCTTCATTGTCATTTCGAGTTCAGTTCTATTTTGAACTTCCTGTAGTTCTGATTTCTTTCTTAGGCAAAAAGCCTTGAAACCTCCTTAGATTGACATAATGGATTTTTGAACAGTGGGAGTGAATACAAGATTTCATAGAAGAGACTTATTTTCCAGTTTTTATGTATATATATGTATATATTACATTTACAGGTGAAAGATTCAGTCCTGGAATAGGACAGGTAAATGCAACAGATGAAATCAAACGAGAGATTATCCATCAACTGAGCATTAGGCCAATGGCTCACAGTGAATTGGTGAAGGCATTACCTGAAGATGTAAGTAACTTGCGGGGGGAGAGGAACTTCAACCTTATAAGACTGATTGCTGAAAATTTTTCTTACACAATCTTACGCCACTGGAATGGGAGCAGCATGATTATGCTAAGAGCAAAGTTAACGTGAGTACAGATTAACAGTTGTCATGGAGAAGGTAGGAAAGAGCTATAGGAGAAGAAACAGCGTATGAAATAGGCAGGAACCTCAGAGCTGCTTCAGCTCTTTTCTCTTTTTAATACTGTCTCTTATCAGGCCATCTGGCTGGCAGTGTCTGCAGTCTACTTGTAAGCCATGAATAGATGTATGGAAGTGGGTTGTCGGAGCTACACAAAAACATATGTTATATTTTAAAGCCTAACAATAATTTGAAAATCCATGAATTCAGACAGAGCATAATGACTTGGGTAACAGAAATGCTTAATTTCATGGACAGAAGCATTTATCTGAATTCTGGTATGAGTGGTTTTGTAGGAGAGCATTATGGTTTTTCAAAAACAGTTTAAGGTTGAATGAAAGCAACCTAGGATTTAAGCTTGAGTTCTAAATTGTATTGTCAGTCTTAAATACTTTTTCCCTGGCCTGTTAATTGCTGTGAATATATATTGCAGGAAGAGGGTGGAAATACTAAAAGTTAATTTGTGTATGAAATAGCATTACATATTGGAGCTGATTTCTCCTGCTGCCTTTTGTGGGTTTTTTTACCATTTTACTTTATTGTGTCTTTTTAGCTTTCCTAGATTCATTTCATTTTAAAGGGCTAGAAACCAGAAATACTGACTGTATGTTCCTAAAATATGCTGAATAAGCTAATTGAGAGGTTTTTCTTCTGTTACTGTGACATTCAAGTTTATTATGACAGGAATAAACCAGAAAAAATAAGCACTTAATACATGATATTTTAAAAATACTTTTTGCAGAGATGGTATTCCTGAATGTTTTTTCACCCTACATGCTTTAGTGTTCTCTTCAGTGCCTGTAAAATGTCTTCCTACTACATTCTCTGTGCATGCTTATCTAGTGTTGTGTGGTTTTGAATGTGCTTAATCCAAGCACTACAGTAACACGCTGTCTTGTCTTTTCACTCAATGTAGGAGAACAGAGAGACAGGAATGGAAAATGTGATTGAAGAAGTGGCATGTTTCAAGTATGTTTCTCTTAATTCTAGTATTTCAACTTTAAAAGTGGAATATCTAAATCAGTGAAAAATGAGAGAACAGAAGAAAGGGGGTTGTGTCATGGTGTTTTCTCATGGCTTTACTCGTGCATCTTGCTTAATCCTGTTAATTATTCGATTTCTAGAATGCCTGTTGATCAGTGGGTTTTTTAGCTGTTTTACTTAACCTTTATGCTCAGATGCTAACAATCAATGAACATATTGTTTGGGTTGTTTTGGTTTTTGTAGGAAGCCTGGATTAACAGGCAGAGGGCTGTATGAATTAAAACCAGAATGTGCCAGGAACTTCAACCTGTATTTCTATCACTTTTCAAGGGCAGAGCAATCAAAGGTAACTAATAATTTAACTGTCTGGGGGTTGTTTTGTCTTCTCGTGGTTTGCTTTTTTCCACAGCTTGAAGAAATTTTAGGTGAAAGAAGTATTATCAGCTGCTTAAAAGTTAGCTTTTAAAAGTTAACTTATTTGAGAATGTTAACAAGACTTGCCTGCTGTGTTTTTCACTTACCTTTATGAAAAATGCTATTTTAGCTCAGACTTTAAGGCTGGTGAAAAGGGGTAAAACTAGTAACAATGTATGAATGCCTTTTTATTAGTTTTAGGTATGTATAGGTTTTTGAGTAATACTAGTGTCATTCTATTTCAGGCTGAGGAAGCACAACGAAAGTTAAGAAGACAGAACAGAGAAGATACAGGTATTTAGTTCTCTTTGAGAGAAGATGGAAGCACCTAATAAACTGTGTGTTGCCCTGACGGCTTAGACTAGCATCCTGTTCTTGAGTTAGCCAGAAATTGGTTGAAAATGTAGCAATTTCTGTTACATCTCCCTGGTTATAGACAGAAATCTGATCCATCATGAAACCAGTCTTATGAAGGGCTTATTCCTTTGGCTTTTCTTTTACATGCAAGCCATGTTGAATGCTGCAGCCTGTTACCTGTAATACTGTTTAGCAACACTGTGAGGGTGCTGAGGCGCTGGCACAGGGTGCCCAGAGAAGCTGTGGCTGCCCCATCCCTGGCAGTGTTCAAGGCCAGGTTGGACACAGGGGCTTGGAGCAACCTGCTCTAGTGGAACTTGTCCCTGCTCGTGGCAGGGGCTTGGAACTGAATAATCTTAAGGTCCTTTCCAGCCCAAACCATTCTGTGATTCTATAACCGACTGTACACTGTCGTGGCTTAAGTTCTTAAGCTCTCTAAAGTCAGCCATGTTATATGTGTGTTGCAGACTTGAGAGATGCTGAAATGTCACACAAATTTCCCTTTCAGCACTTCCACCACCAGCTCTTCCTCCTTTCTGCCCACTTTTTGCAAGTCTGGTGAATATTCTGCAGTCTGATGTCATGCTGTGTATTATGGGAACTATACTGCAGTGGGCAGTAGAACACAATGGCTATGCCTGGTCAGAGTCCATGCTGCAAAGGGTACGTTTCCTTACTTAAAATCATGCTATGATAAAGGATGGAATGTGTATTTTAGCATTTAGCATGGGTTTATAGGTTTGGGTTGTTTACTTGGTATCTAACATGCCCAGAATACTCTGAATGAGAAAAGAAGTTGTGTCTTCTGATACACAAGAGTAGTGAAGCCCCTCTGCCTGCAATGCAATGGAGTTTTAAAAGTAAATGGAAGATGGGTGAATTTCTAATGGGATGCACAGGAGAGGGGAGAATTCTGCTTGAATCAGCTGGAATCTTGTTTGTCGTGGTAGAGAACCAGTTTATCTGAGGTTATGCATCTTGAGTAAAACAGAGTGACTTTTCTTCTTGATGTTCCTTTGCTTCTTTTCAGTTTAGGCTATATCACTTTAGGAAAAAAAATCATAGAACTACAGAAAAGAATTTCCTAAGTTGAAAATTTGTCAGCTCTGGGAAACTCAGATGAGCTCTTTGTCCTCATTATTTGTCTTTAGAAGCCTGGAGGGTTACTGTAGATTTTGTTGTCCATGATGGTCATTTTCTATGTGTGTAGAGATAAGAGGTAAGCTGCCATCAAAGGGCTGTTCATATTGGTGGGGGTTGTTAGTTTAGTGTCCAACCCAAACTTGTAAAAACTATTGATGGAATTTATCAATAACATTTTGCAGTGAGCCCCCAGCTTCGAAACCGAGTATTGATTTTTTGACATTGTCTCATTGACTGTATATTCCCTTTTAGAGCTAAGTTTAAATTTCCATAAGCAATTCTGTATTACACAAAAGTTGAGAATGGAGAAATATATCAGTATTATAAACAAAAATTGAAGAATATAGTTACATTTGGGTAATGTGAGAATGCCAGGCTTTGGAATAACTCTGTGGATAAACTAATGTTTTACTTTCATACTTGGAAACTGAACTAGAACGTGCTCAGCTATTTTGAGTACCTCTGTGGTGTTCTCCAGAATGTGCTATTCATTAGGGACCTATTCCTTGCTCAGAAACTTACGGCTTTTTGTACTCACTGGTGCTGTGCATTTGGACTGTATCATTCCCAAGTCAACCACTCTTGTCTTGGAAGGCATCATGCAAAGATTAACATGAGACATGTGAAAGAGGTGACCTGTATCTGATTAGACCTTGTTAGATAGATGTGATAAACAGAGGAAAAATTGACTGTTCCTTCTTAAAAGAAATAGTGAAAGTTTCCAGACTCAGATCAGGTTTTACCACTTTTTCTGTGGTTACCTAGACTCTTTCATTCCAGGTTTCAGTGTTGATTCCAGACATTTAGTAATGCTTTTTGTCTAGAATTTCCTGCCAATTTGTATGGGGTTGCAAAAGTGGTTGATTCAGCATGATAGAGTTCACCCCCAAGATTTAAGTATTTCAGCTTTAAAGTGCCATTCAGACTATTTTAGTGCCAAAGGAGATTACAGACCTAAAAGTGAACATTATTTTAAAATGTGTTTCTAGAGTGTTAGAATAAATTTAGTTTAATTATTTTAACTTGTCTACTAAATTTTGTGTGTAAAAAGGATTTAAAGTGCATCATGCTGCTGTCCAGAGACTTGTGTTTGTAACATGCAATTGCTAGGGAGAAGCTTGACTTCTTACTCGCTAGACAGGACAGCGACTGGTAATGTGGAGGGGTTTTATGTGACAAAGTGTCAAGAATTTGTAAGCACACACTGTTACTCCTGTGTAACATAGCTTTGGAATGTTGTATATGGAAATAACTTCAGTAGATGGAAATAACTATATTCTTGCTATATAATTTTGTGTGTGACTTCCTTGTCTCTTAATGAATTACACGAAGTATATGAAGAGGTTATATGGATTCTTTAAGAAAAGAACTAAAACTTGTAATTTTTACCTAGGTTTTGCATTTGCTTGGAATGGCACTACAAGAAGAAAAACAACATCTAGAGAACCTCAGTGAGGAGAATGTTGTAACGTTTACCTTCACTCAGAAAATATCAAGTATGCCTTTTCAAATGTATAGCAAATTTACAATAACTGAAAATGCCACTATCTCATGTTTATGCCTCTGAAACTGTATTTACTGGAAGAGTATATTTGTTTATCCATCAAAATTTTATCAAGTTGACTATACATGTGTTTTACCTATGTATAGATTCTATGACAGTAACAATAATAAGGTCTTTCCTAGAGCAGAAATCCAAAAATTGAATAATTCCCACTAAATCTGAGTCTTAATATCTGTAAGTAGCATCTCAAGAAAGATTGCTGTACAGGATCACATGCTAAAATGGCAAGAACTGTAGTCGTGTTCTTCATTGATCTTTTAATCTTGACTCTCCTTTGTGTCTTCTGACTACTGCCTCTGGTTTTGCTAAGACATGAAAGCTGCTAAGACTCCTCCATTTAAAATCGATGGGAAATAAAATATTGGCAGTTCTACATGGCAGCTCCCAAGATGAAAACAGCCAGGGAGCACACAGAGTGCATGTCTTGTAAGAGAATACAGCCAGTGAGCAAGGCTTTTAAGGCTATTTCCTCTAACATTTCAGGATTTAGAGGGTATTAATGAAAATGTTTGCAGAGGGGGGAATGAAAGTTACACATTGTGCCGATTTGTTGAAGAAACTCTTCAGCTGCTGAGCATACCCAAGGGTTGGGGTTTGGGTTTTGTTGTTTTTCATGTTAGTTAATGATTAGTTTTCAGGTAACAGTATAATCAATTGTCATTGTCATTTTTCTCAGGACCAGGAGATCTTCCAAATAATTCCCCTAGTATACTAGCTATGCTAGAAACACTGCAAAATGCACCTCATCTGGAAGTGCATAAGGACATGATCAGATGGATATTGAAGGTAAATCTATTTTATGTAACTGCTGAAAATCATGGAAAGAAGTTTTGACACTTTCCTAATCATGTTGTGAAGATTTCCTTATTTCCTGTATTGGTTTGTTGTGTACCTACTTTCTTCCTCTTCTGGAATCCCAACACTGCACGTTATCTGGCAGCATTATAGTTTAGACAGTTATAATCATGTGTCACAAGCAAATACATGTTGTTTTTTTTTTCTTACAGACTTTTAATACTATAAAGAAACTAAGAGAAAGCTCTTCTACAAGTCCTGTGGCTGAGACAGAAGGAAATATAATGGAGGAGGTAAAAGCAAGCTGTAACAGTTAGCTGATCCAGGACAGGTCTGGGTCGTGACTAGCAGAGGACTGTGTTTCTAATTGCAGCTCTAAATCAGAGAGGGGAGATACCAGTTATTCCTGAAATTCTGTCTTATGGCTTTATAGATCACACTCATTTGTTTGAAAGACCTATTGGAAGAGTCTCTGGACTATTTCCTTCTCTTTATGGATTGTAGTCTTCAAATCTTTTGCAAGTTCACTCCCTAGAACTGTTTGTAGTACTCATCACAGCATTGAATGAATCTGATCTTCCTGTAATTTCAGACTCCTTGGAAAGTTAAATGGTATCTGTGTATTTTTGCCGTGCTTATTCCAGATAAGCTCTGCCAGTTTGTTTAGCTCTACATGATGTTCTAGATGCTACACAAAGACCTTGGAGCACTGTAGTGGATTTAGGAATACAGCTAGTATGGAGGGATAGCAGCGCTAGAGACAAGATGTGATGCTTGCTTACCTTTTTATCTTGTCACGGAACTGTTAGTGTTGGAAGGACCCTCTGGAGACCATCCAGTCCAACCCCTCCCAAGGCAGGGCCTCCCAGAGCACGTGCCCAGGCGGGTTTGGGATGTCTCCAGAGAGGGAGACTCCACATTCCCCCTGGGCAGCCTGTTATGAATGTTTAAAAAGGGAAGAGAAATAAAAAACACACTTAAAGGTTGAGAGGGAGAGGTACCCTTCTGGATCTTCACCAAAGCGGGCACAAAATAGCTTTCTGGTAGACTTTTGTCTTTTTTTGTGAGATTCTAGTACAAGTTCCACATTGCAGTAGCTAGAGTTGTCTGTTGCAACAAGGCTTAAAAAGTAACTGGGTGAACAATACCATTTCAGAGCTCACGTGATAAAGACAAAGCTGAAAGGAAGAGGAAAGCTGAGATTGCCAGATTGCGCAGGGAGAAGATCATGGCCCAGATGTCCGAGATGCAGCGGCACTTCATTAATGAAAACAAAGAACTCTTTCAGCAGACTTTGGAGGAGCTTGATACCTCAACCTCTGGGGTACATGAAAACAGGTAAAGGAGTCTCATTTAAATTGGTTTTTCCTTTAACTTTGATATCAGCTTGTCCTATTGTTACTGCTTTAAAAAGTGCTTTTATTAGTCTTGATGGAAAACCATTCATGAGTTTCTGAGACCAAAAAAGCAGCAGTAAATGGAATGATTTCCTCCCACTTTCTGTCAAGATGGTGGGATAAATATTGATGCCTTCCTCATCCTATCCTCATAGTGCTCATCATAAAAAGGCAATTAATTTTTTTTGTATAAAGTCATTGAGTAAATTGTTAATAACACTGAAAAGACTTTGTGATTAAACATATTAAATGGAAAATAGCTGATTATATGTTTGGTGATGATCTGGAAGAAATTCTGCTCCTAGCTGAAAATACAAATGGAAGCATGCTGATGGTTTTGTGGGGAAGTGGAGAGTATTTTCAGAATCTGTGTCAGGCACTTACAGGATGGTGGTGATGGAGGGCTGCAGATAGTTTCTGTGTTAAACTATGTAATACTATTAGGAGGGTATGATTTTTTCTGGAAAATATGTTCTATTTCTGGGGACACAGGAACTGTATAAATGCCAAAAGTCTTTTTTGTCAGAAAGCATTTATCGTGAAGCTCAAAAGCTCATTAATCACATTTAAATCATGCTCTGATTTGCAGTGTTCTCAAATCATTTGCTCACTGATATTCTTTGGATATTCCAGCCCTGTAATTTCAGATGCAAAACTCACAGCCTTGGGACCAGAGCAAACTAGAGTAGCTGAACAGAGACAGGTTGTTATGTGTATATTGTGTCAGGAGGAGCAAGAAGTTAAAGTGGACAGCAGGGCTATGGTCTTGGCAGCATTTATTCAGCGATCAACTGTGTTGTCTAAAAATAGAAGCAAAATTACTCCAGACCCTGGTAAGTAGTGTTTAGAGTTGTCTTTAATATTAAGGAATGTCAGAGTCACTGTAACAACCACATGCTGTGTTTTTAGACAGTGGCATCACCTTCTTGTGTTAACTGTGTAATTGTGAATGACTTCATTGTGATAAGTGGTAGAACTCCCACATCTTTTGTGAGGTAGAAATGCTTATTCTAAATCACTTCAAAGCATTATCTAAATGTTCTGCCACAAATAATTGGAAATAAATGGTTTACTGTTAAAACCTCTTTAAAAGCAGAAGTGTTGTTCTTCCACCCTTAACGTTATGGGGAGAGGAGGTGTTGATGTAGTGCTGCAAAAGCACAAGATAGAAGTTTCCTTCCTCTCAGTTATGTGATCTGAAATGTCTATTAGTGATAATAAAAAATGCTTGGATTTAGTTAACTTGGTGAAACAGATCACAATGATCAGTGAACATTGTTACAAAGGTTTGTCTGTATGTTGAATCATAGAATCAACTAGGTTGGAAAACACCTTTGCAGGGATGGTGACTCCAGCCCTGCCCTGGGCAGCCCGTTCCAATGCCTGAGCACCCTCTGGGGAAGGAATTGCTCCTCAGCTCCATCTAAACCTGCCCTGGGGCAGCTTGAGGCCGTTTCCTCTTGTCCCGTCCCTTGTTCCTTGGGAGCAGAGACCGACCCCACCTCACTCCATCCTTCTGTCAGGCAGTTGTAGAGAGCGATCAGGTCCCCCCTGAGCCTTCTCTTCTCCACACTAAACCCCCCCACAGGTCCCTCAGCCCTTCCCCATCACACTTGTGCTCCAGGCCCTGCACCAGCTCCGGTGCCCTTCTCTGGCCCCGCTCCAGCACCTCAATGTCTCTCTGGTAGTGAGGAGCCCAGAACTGAAGGTGCAGCCTCACCAGTGCCCATTTCAGGGGGACAGTCACTACCCTGGTCCAAACACAGAAAATTTCTACACTCAGTTATTTTGTCCTCTCACACTGAAGATTAGTATTCTTGGACTCATCGTTTAATGGTACTGAACCACCAAAACTGCAGGTAGATCTTGGGAACTTTTACCACAGCCCAGTACCTCAGAGAGCTTGAGTACAGCACATGCACTCAAAACAAAATGATGTGATGCTCATAAATGATCTAAATGGTTTATCTGTTGTGGATTAGTAATAGGGGGCTTTTTATGCTTCATCAAATGAGTTACACTTTTGTGATAAAGTTTAATAACAACATAAATGTGTAACATTTATCTGCAGTTTAATCTTTCGATAACTGTTTATTTCAAAGTTGTTTTGTTTTATTTTAAATACAGAAAAGTATGACCCATTATTCATGCATCCAGATCTGTCATGTGGAACACACACGGGTAGCTGTGGACATATTATGCATGCTCATTGTTGGCAAAGGTAAAAAGCTGTATTTAAGTTTTTAGTCTAAATAGCATTATTTAGTTTTCCTAATGGCAGTAAGTTTAATGGCAAAATTACTGGCATGTAGTAAACTTAAAAGAATTTCATATTGCAATTAAACCAGCTCTCTTTAGGGGAGAACCAAGTAGTAATCATTATAATAGAATCATTGTAATAATAATACATACTGTGAACTTGTTCAAAAAAATTTTCATTTCCTATCTGTCATCTTGGTAAAGAAAAATCCAAATCGTAGAATGGTTTGGATCGGAATGGACCTTAAGATCATCTAGTTCCAACCCCACACATGGCAGCTTTCATTCTCTTTGATTGTTTATCCCTATGCATAATCTCCTGTGGTGCACGTAGACACTGAAGCTCAGATTTTTGGAGGTTTTTTGCAGTTCAGTAATAAACATGTTCCTGCTGCTCCTTGTGCTCTCTACGGAAGTTTTAAATGACAATACATTCCTTGTGTTCTTAATTCCTTCTTCATGTTTAATTTGAAATAGAAACATCTGCTACCCAGCTCATCTTCAACATAAACTCAATTTTATCCTTTCTTCTTAGTCTTTTTTTTATAAACCTTTTTTCAGTTATTTTTATTCTTTGATTTTTGGAGGGGGGTAAACATGCCTAGTGCTATGTGGTGCTACTGCCATGTGACAAATGCAAACCGCTCATGGTTCTTGACTTCGATTAGGCCTTTGCTTTGGTCCTTGGCATGGCTCTTCAGTGCCTGGTTTCAGATTCTGCCATGTGTGTGAAGGTTGTTAGGAGCTCCAGAGATTCTGTGGCCATAACCATGGCAGGTTTGTGGTCTTTGGTATCACTCCTCACTGAAGATGTGGTTTGCATCTTCTTGTGTGGCTCATGTACAGTCCTGTGTGGTTGCCATTACCTCCTGGAAATGTCCTTAGGTACCTGTATTCAGACCATTTTTGGGTCATTGTCAGGCATGCTCTAAACCATCTCAGCGGAATAGCAGTTAGGTTTAACAAAGCAGTGAATCCAGTTTCTTTTCATATAGATTTGGAGATCAGACACCAGTTTTTCTACTTACTGCTCTGTTGTGGACTGTAATGGAATATGCACAGGGATAACGCTCATGGCATCTCCCTTAAACGTTTATGTGAAACTGAAGAACTTTCAAGTTTCTCTCTGCCTCTTCCCCCTTACCTTTATTATCCTAAATGGAAATTGCTATAGCTGAGACCTAACAGCCCAGTGAACTTCAGCACTTTGGGGAATTTTGGCTGCCAAAACCTGAGGATAGTCTGCAGTTAGTAATACTTTCTCAGTCACAGGGTAGAACTTTCGCCTTCCAATAGTTCTTTTCTGTATATCTGGGAAAGGCAAAAGAGGGTCTTCATGGGAATTTATTAATCTATATGTTAATGTTTTTATAATTTGCCACTAATATCTTGCTGTTTTCTAAAGGTATTTTGATGCTGTCCAAGCAAAAGAGCAACGAAGACAACAAAGATTACGAGTACACACAAGTTACGATGTAGAAAATGGTGAATTCCTTTGCCCACTTTGTGAATGCTTAAGCAACACCGTTATTCCTCTGCTTCCTCCACCAAGGGTTTTATTTAACAGGTCTGTTGGCTTTATAGATGTCCTCAAAAAATATAAAACCAAAATCCCACACCCCGAAACACCCTTTCAAGATGTTTATTATCTCCTGTTTTGGTAATCTCAAATGGATTGCCTGCCTGCTTATTTTGCCTTATGGACTTTACTTGATTATTGTATAGTATGGAATTTAGAGTATGAAGGGAGAGTAAAGTGTAAGACCTGCAGGAGAAGAACTGAACATAGAGAAGTAACACAGCAGAGAAAGAGATTGTTTAGAAACACAAGAACATGAGATGGCTATGAAATACTAATTCAGCATATGGTTTGCTTATAACTAATGTATGTATTCTGTTTCTATGTATTCTTGGACAGGTTAAACTTTTCAGGCCAACCAAACCTAACTCAGTGGATCAAAACAATATCCCAGCAAATAAAAGCGCTGCATTTACTTCGAGATGAAGGCTGTGCAAGTAAGTCTGAAGAAATGTGTGTATCTGATTGTGAAAATGTTACAGTATTAATGGAAAAGGCCAAATATTTTGGTTCTACCACAGTGGAGGTGAGAGATGGTTGTGAAAGTGGTGAGAACAGCTTGGAATTTCAGTTTAGGAATATATCCTCCTGCACCTTTTTATACTGCAGTAAGTACGTATAGGTGAATAATCTGTGTTTTAATACTTCTTGTTTGTGCAGGCAATTCTGGTCATTCAGAAAAAATGGATCAGCTGCAATTACCTGAAGGATTTAGACCAGATTTCAAACCGAAGTATGTATTTGCATCTTAATAAGTCATGAAAAATGAATCATGAAAGAGTAATGTGAAAATAGAATGCAACTCCTGTGCTATAAAGTCTCAATAATTAAGGAAAATACATGGATTTTGCTTTAATTGGAAAAGTTTATCCCAAAATTATGATGAAGTCCAACCCACAAATAGTAAATAATGCAGTAGAATTTCAGAGGTGAATGTGGTAAGTGGATGTGCAGAGATGCATAAATGTAGACATCAGGATTAAGCTTTGTTTCCATATTACTTGTAACTGGACGAAAGAGTCCTTTCAGAGCTCAGCACTACAAGTAAAACCTGAGGGAAGACTATGAAGTGGAGAGTACGTTAATACGTAATTTCAGCTATTATGGGGTGTTTGTGTTTGAGCCTGCCCTTCCTTGGCTTGAGGATCAGTCACACCCCATTCTTTTAATTTAGCCTGAACTGTATTATCTTTGAAGACTGGATATTCTTAATACTAAAAAATGAGATCAGTTCCAATCAAAAAATAATTGGGGAGTGCATCTGTCACAGGAAAGAGGTTACAGAATACTAGATCCAAACAAAAGTACTGGAGTTCTCACTTAAACTTTAAAAATCCAGGTGTTCAGCTATGGGGTAAATGCTCATTATTAAAAGTTCTATGCTGCCAATGGAGAAAATAATGAATTAGTAATGCTGTCTTCTTCGTTTCAGGAATCCTTATTCTGAGAGCATAAAAGAGATGTTGACAACTTTTGGTACAGCAACATACAAAGTAGGTTTGAAGGTTCATCCAAATGAAGAAGATCCACGTGTACCTATAATGTGTTGGGGAAGCTGTGCTTACACAATACAGACTATAGGTATTAGTGTATTCATTTTGCTCCTTTTTATCTGAATTTCAGAATTTAGTTAAATTCACACTCCTGAAATACATCGTGGTTTTCGTTTTTTCCAGAACGAATTTTAGCTGATGAAGATAAACCATTATTTGGACACTTACCTTGTCGACAGGTAAGGATCAAGTATCAATTCCTCTCTGAATCAGTGGAAAAAAGAGGGAATTATGCTTCTTTAATGCAGAATATCTAAGTTTTAAATTCCGCTTATCTGATAATTTTATTTGTTGGATCCCACTGTTTAATCAATCAGTATCTGATTATTCATCTATTTAACAATAAATCTAGCAAAGCCATTATATTCTGGGTTATTTTGCCATAAATTCGTAGTTTAGTAAGGGTTTCTTACGGTAATAGTCAAAATAAGAATACTGAAGGGAACTTGTGTATTTGCATAAACATAAATACATGTCATGTACTTCAACACTAAACTGTGGCTGATGGGAATGGTTTGAGGGGCCTGCTCAAATGGTGTTAAGTCAAACACCCTTTTAATATTGAGGAATTTCATTAACCGTGGCAGTGTCTCTTTCTTTTTGTTTTTAAAGGATGACTGCCTTAAGTCATTAACAAGATTTGCAGCCGCTCACTGGACAGTTTCATCTCTTTCAGCAGTACAGGGTCACTTTTGTACTCTCTTAGCATGTAAGTTCACCACCTTATGCTGTTTTTTACAAAGAGATACAGAAAATGCTTATGGAATGTTGTTAGTCTTGATTACAAGAAGATTGTTTTGTGCATTGGTTTTAAGTCATAAACCAACAGCTGATATTTTCACATTTCAAGAGAAACGTGGATATTTTGGTGTGAAGGAGTTCTGTTGATTCTTCCCATCATTTATATTGCTGATTTTAGAAAGGTACCCAAAGCAAAGGAGAAGGAAGCAGGGTCCTTCAGGAAAGAAGAGTGACCGCTGGAACTGTAAAGAGGAGGAAATGGAGATTAGTATAGTATTGAAAGGAAATAGGGTATTTGCAGAGGTCTGTAATACATCTGCAAACTTATCTGTCTTTGAAAAATAAGATCTGTGGTAAGACAAAGCTTACTAAGTAATGTCATATATTGAGGATTCTAATGAGAACAGCCAGAATGTTCCAAGCTTGAAGCATTTGTAGGTGAAAAGTCTGAAGGTCAGACTAATGCAGTAATTACCCATGAGAGGACTATTCTGAAAGGCCACTAGAGCAGGGAAACATTGAAAATGCATTCATACACTGAAATTACTAGTAGGATTGATACCACCTTCTTCAGCAGCTTTATGGGGAAGAACTTAATTGACATCAGTTTGTAGCAGTAATGATCGAGACAGTTTCCATGTGAAACAGAAGAGAAAATGTTGCTGTTTGACTGGAATGCTGTATATTGTGTTCTGCATGGTCTTGGTTTTCTGGAAATCTGGAATCAATGTTTCTTTAAAGCTCCTCTTCCTTCCAGGTAGCAAAAGTTATTGTAATGCTTTTATTTGTATGAAGGAAAGGTGTTTGCTAGTATATTTTTCAAGGCTAGAAGTAAGGAAAAATATTAGCCTTCAATCAGTCAATATTCTGTGAACTATACATAAAGATAACTTAGGGAAGACAAGTTTGGCTTTGGAAGTCCCTTGCCCTGGTCACATTTTTGATAGAAGCATTTTTCACACTCCTGGTTTGAGTTCTGTGGCTATCTGCTGACAAAAGTAAAAGCATTTGAGATCAGAGTGGTGGTGGTATGTTTGCTAATAGGAGCAGCTTCAAGATAATTAATTTTTTGGCCAGCGAGACAACAGTCTACAACTGAAGCATTCTTAAGTCTTTGTGATGAGACTTTTTTGCTGTAGTAATATTTTTAAACTTGTTCTAAACTTGTTCTTTAAAGTAGTTTTACATCTATATCGTAAAGCTATTCTCATAGCTGCACTTTTGCTCTTGTATTGTAAATCAGATTTTACTTGCAAGTGTGCCTTGATGAGTACTTTAAATATGTTGTCACATTTTCAAGACAATTTAGGTTTGCTTTTAGATGGACTTGGGATTTATGAAGTGTGTGAATTTCTTTTGTCAGCTGGAGTGCCTTGGTTAATACTTTGCGGTTACTGCCAATGTGAATATGAGAGAGATGGAGAGACCAATGCCTAGCTCTTTCTTAATTAGGGGTAAAATAATGAATTTAAGAGACACTTTAGCAATGTATTTTTGAGTCTGTCAGACAGACGAGTTACACAAGGCATGAGCCTTGTTTATTCACAAGCTCTCTGGGTCAGAGCTTGAGATATTATCTCATTTTATCTCCTACTGGAAATCAAAGCAATGAAAGAGAGTCACTATGGGAGTAGCGACTGGCAACATTTATTTTGTTATAGTTACTTTGGGTTTGTTTCATTTCAATACATTGTAGTTAAGTAGGCAAAAGTCTTTTCCAGTAATGTTGAAAAACTCTTGAATTCATGACTTTCTGGCCCAAACGGGACCATTTGTATTTTAAGTACTTCAAAGCATATAAACCAAAGAGATGGCTCTTGGTTTATAACTGAAGTACACTAAAACCTTTTCATGTCTAAATGTTAAATTAATAAGTTTATTTTTCTCTCTAAAATACTCAGCACTGGTGCCTAATGAAAAAAATGGAAGTCTTCCTTGTATACTTGATATTGACATGTTTCACTTACTGGTGAGTATTCCATAAGGTATGGTAAGAATGCTTTGATCCAGTAGGCACTATGTGAAAACTTAATTGGAAACTTTCTCTTTACTCTGGTTTAGGGACCTTCCAAAATGTTCAGGGGTTTAGTATTTTTTCACTACTTAATACAATTTAAAGACTCTTTCATTTCAAGTATTCTTATCTATAAATGAAAAGGGGGAAAACGAGGCAGAATGTGTACTCTCTGAATGTTAAAGCAAAAGGAAAACCCAAACCCAACGCTCCCACCAAACCACTAAAACCGAACAAAACAGCAGCAATAACAAAAGCAAACCAAAACCAATCAACCAAAACTCAACACCACCCCCAGAACCCCCTGAGAGTTATTGTTCCCTTAAATTGTGGCTGGGTATTTAACTTCAAAATTAGCCTTATGAGGTATGCTGCCTTTGAAGGGTAGTTGCAGCACAAGCAGAGAAAATAGGTAGATTCAAAAAGAAAAGGAATATTCCAGCTTTCTTGTTTTCTTTTGCAGGTAAGCTTGGTGCTCTCTTTCCCAGGGTAGTTGCAGCACAAGCAGAGAAAATAGGTAGATTCAAAAAGAAAAGGAATATTCCGGTTTTCTTTTTTTCTTTTGCAGGTAAGCTTGGTCCTCTCTTCCCCTGCCATACACTGTCAGGAATTTTCAGGGGTTAGTCTTGGCACTGGAGATCTTCACCTGTTTCATCTTGTCACTATGGCACACATAATACAAATTTTACTTACCTCATCAACAGGTAATGCCATGTTCTTTCAACTTTCATTGAAATGATTCCTCAGATCTCTATGTGGAAAACACTAGGGTGCTATTGGTAACTCCATGCAGTTTATAGTCACAAAATACTGATAAATTCTATTCAGGAAAGTTCAGTCTTCTGTCTTTTTTGCTAAACACTGCAAGTGTTTTGGAGCATAGCTAATCATGAATCCTAGCTTCCCAAGTAATGCAGCGGTGCCTGGAAGTGTTTATTGCAAAGACTTGGCTTAGGCATTGTGTGATGGATAAGTTGCAGTTAGCAAAGTAATCCATGTATCTTCTGGTAGGAGGAACTGGATGAGGCATGGTCTGCCAAAAGCAAGAACTCCAAGCAGGTGTATTAAGAATCCCAACCAATTGAACATGTAAACCAGCACCTCTCTGGAGGTGACAGTTGCATAAACTTACCACAGAAGATGTACAGCAGAAATCATTTTACCACTACATCATATTGTAGCCCAGTAGAATGTTTCACTTAGTTTTGGCCTTTTTCTTAAAACTTGAAAAAAATACGTTCTTGGTGTAGAAACATTTACATGTGAAATAATCTGCTCCTTACTTTCTTCTTCAGAAGAGAACGGCATGGATCAAGAAAACACTAACAGTGAAGAGGAAGTAGCTGTGCTTACACTGTATAAATTTCTTTGCCAGTGTACAGGAAGGTAAAAGTGGAATGTTTCAATAACATTTTATAGTACTTTCTCCCTCCTAAACTCAACATTAACTACTGACTAAATTCTGTATACTAATGCTATCAAAAATGAGATGCTTAACTTGGGAATTTGTGCACCTGGTTTCTTACCCACTATTTCTAGATTCACTTTTGAAGTAACTATTTCTATAAATTCCTGTGTTCATGAAGATAACCTGCTCATGAGCATTACGCTCTGGAACAGTTTTTTTAGTCAGCTTGCAGATGTGTAGTATCTGGAATTGGCAGTGTCTGAGTACAGAAAACTTGTTGGGATCTGAAATGTCTGTGCACAATTTTCCTTAATTTACTGTGCCAGTTGGTTTTGTTTTAATGCATCTCTATTTTATTCTTTGTCTTGGAGTCAGCTGTGAAATAAACGCTTTGTATAATGCTTACTTCAGTTGAACATCAGTAATTTAATATGAAATATGGCTGAAGACTTACAAAATACAGCTGTCAAAGTGACATGATTTTTTTATTGTGTTCTCTTAAGTGCCTTGAAAGAAATTTCCTCAGGCTGGCACCTGTGGAGGAGTCTAAAAGCCGGAATCATGCCTTTCCTGAGATGTTCTGCTTTGTTTTTCCATTACTTAAATGGAGTCCCAGCACCCTCAGAAATTCAAGGTAATATCTGCTTTGTGGTAAATCAGGTTTTCAATACAAATAAATTACATTTATACTCTCTTTTCTAAGATGTTGATTGAATGAATGTGGCCTTGTTACCAGTGCAGAATCATGTCTGCTTAATGAAAAAGTAAAGAAAATACTGCTTCCATTTAAAAATGTCTTTTTAATATAGAGGCAAATGCCATTCTAAATTATGTAAAACAGAAAGTGATGCTTTTTTGTTAGGAAGAGGCATTTCAGTTATTTCAAATCTATTCATCACTCCTTTCAAATGAGACATGCTTCTGCTTGCATTGGTTTCATTTGAATCAACATCCACCAACAATTGATGTCTCTCTATAAATACACTATATTACATTACACCCCAAATAATCGATGTTAGTAACATACTTTACTATCCTCCACATATGGTGTATGTAGGGATAGAGTATAAATCTGAAGATGCTAATAATAAGTGGGTTCACACTGCTTCAGGACTCCCATGCTAAAAACAAAGTCTGATGCTTGGTGCTGAGCTAACATGAGACAGCTCTTGTCAGGAGTATCTTTTTGACTTGGTACTTGTTGTAGGATGTTTCTTTGACATGTAGCTCCTCGACAAGTTCAGTTTAAAATGTAGATTTTTTTAATTTTAATTTTTCTTTTCATTTAACAGTTGCAATACTTCAGCATTTGGGCTAAAAGAAAATTAAATTCCTGAACTTTGATTTTCTGTAGCAAGGTTTCTCAAGTTCATAGACTGGACCAGTAGTGACCACTTGAGTCCTTTATGTTACGAGTACTCTAAAGATGAGGTCCAGAGTGCATATGTATTTCCAGACAACAGGTCCAAAGGCCTTTAGTGAGTTGGTTATAGGAGAAGAGGAGAGGAAAGCTTTGCTTTGCCTCTTTTACAATCCTCAAGTCCCAGGTGTTTGGAGGGCCATGGCAG
The DNA here is from genome assembly GCF_000696875.1 of Nestor notabilis. Lineage (NCBI taxonomy): Eukaryota > Metazoa > Chordata > Aves > Psittaciformes > Psittacidae > Nestor > Nestor notabilis. The sequence goes on from NW_009919421.1 coordinate 51,361, forward strand.
TGGGTATTTTGCTTTCATTTCCCATTCCCTGCCCCAGGACCCACTGATCCCACAACTGGCCTGTATTGCTTTTCTCTGATGTTTTACTGTGGGTTGCAAAATGGCAGTTACTTGGGCATGAGAGGGGAAGTAAGCACAACTTTTACTGTAGTTCAGTTCATTATTCAGGAGCAGAAGTGACTGTGCCATGGAAGAGGTACTGGTACTCTTTGTCCTGAAAGCTGGGAGAGCTGAGGCCCATGGAGTCAAGCCAATAGACTACTATGGCAGTCTGATGGTTGTGTCCTACATATTTTAGTAGAGCTTGGCATTGCAGGCATTGACAATGTCTGTATTTCTGGGGCTGTGCTATGCTACCTGTCTCTGTTTGTGTCACGGTCTCCAGGGAGCACAAAGTGGCTATTTAGTGCCTGACATTAAAACAAAGACATACTAAGTTGTAAAGGCCACTGAAATCTCTGTTGTGGTTTGTATCTGACATGAAAAACAGGCTTAGAGGTGGGAAGTTTAAGGAAGGTTGTTTGTGTTACAGGTAGTTGCCTGTCTGGTGCCTTTACTAGCACTTTCATACTTTATACCACATTTCTGGGGGAGGAATACAGCTGATTAAGAAACCAAAAAAAGATAGCTGTCCCGTTATTGAGAGCTATATTTCATTTATTATAGATAATACCATTTAAGGAAATGTAATTATGAGAATTATACTTTTTATTTCAGTCAATGGAACAAACCAGTTTGAACACTTATGTAGCTATCTTTCCTTGCCAAACAACCTCACCTGCCTTTTTCAAGAAAATAGTGAGATTCTGAACACACTAATAGAAAGGTAAGTCATGTTTATATGCTTAGCTTAAGTAATACAAAGGATCCTGCACAAGAGTAATGGAAGTGTTCTCCCAGGACTGCATGTCTAGAAGTGAAGTGTAGAATTTGAAAAGCATTTGTGAAAGAGGTGTTTTGAAAGCAATTGTTCTGATTGTAGAGATTATTGCATAGATGTACTATGGATTTCTTGCTTATTTGGTTTTGGAAAGTATCATCTATTGAAGTTAAAAGCCAATTTTTTTCTTTCTTGTAGTTGGTGCAGTAACAGTGAAGTAAGAAGATATCTGGAAGGCAAGAGACAAGCTATCAGGTAAACATGGACAAATTTTAACCAGAGACAGAGGAGAAACTGTTATGTTGCAGTTCTCTCCAAATATTTCTTTTAAAGGGTGTTTATAATAACCTAGTATCAGTTCTGGTTTACTGAATGACAAAGATATGAGGGGATAAGCAAAGAGATTTGGGCAATCCTGTAAGAAAAGTGAAATATGGCTTAATTAGCATATTTTAAAGGCGAAGTTAAATAATACAGTTTTATTTAGACTGATCTGCAGTAATCAGAGGCTGTAATATTTCTTTTCATGTTTCCTATGGTAGATTTGTACCTTCTAATTCAAAAGATATGCTGTTGCTAAAAGACATCTACAACCTTTGTTTAAAAATACCAAGCACTGAAGAGCTTTTTAAACTCTCTTATGAAAGAATCCAAATTCTTCAGTGAAACACTGCATCAGTTGCTAAAAAGAAAATCTGCTTTTCATGCATTTCTACTTGCTAAGCAGTTCTTTTGAATTCAGAAAGCATTTGATGCTTAGTGGGTGTAGAAAAGCATTTGGGGTGTTTTTCTTTGTGGAAGTTGGGTAAAAATAGTGGTTATCAATTATCCAGATAATTACAAATGGAGGTTGACAGTGCTGTCATCAACAAAACATATCCCTGTATTTTAATGTCCTGTGCTAAATACATAAAGTCAATCTTTCAGTGTTGTACATACAGTAAGGCAAAGTGACAAAAATAAGGATTAATCATTTCATCTGTTAAATACTAGGCTGTTAACATAATTTCTTATACAGTAAGAAGAGCAGAACTGATTTCCTATTATGTGATTGTTGCCATTTCTTGCCATGTGCTCCTTTTGCTGACTCTTAACTACTCTTCCCAAGATGGTCTAACTTGACAGTGATTTTGTTTTCCTCTCAGCATATTGTTGTGCATTGTTACAAACCTCTGTTTACAGTTCACAGTCTAATTAGTATTATTCCTAGAATTGAAGATTATTAAAATTTAGTGTATAGCATCTGCCAAAAACTTAACTTTTAACTGTTACTTCTAAAGATATATAAATATCTGGCATTAAGTAGATAATTCTCAGTGCATGAATATTTTATGCTCTTCAGGATACAAGTTCTCTGAATTTGAGAGTCAAGCTATTTTCCATTCAATATTAGTGACAAAAGGAAAATAGAATCATAGAATGGTTTGGGTTGGAAAGGACCTTCAGATCAACCCAGTTCCAACCCCGTGCCATGGGCAGGGACACCTCACACTAGACCATGTCCCCCTGGGAAATAAAAAGCAAACTGATAAGGGAGCAGAACAAATATTCAGTTAAACCTGTGCTGACCTCCTCATGAGTTTACCTAAAAGCATACATATGACATAGGTATTTTTCTGACTTTCTGCCTGTCATATAAATCCATTAAAAATATGACTAAGAAACTGGAGGTGGTCTAGTGGAGAGATGATGTGTGTTCCTTCATCATGTGCAACTCTTTTAGTCTGTGAATGGCAGAGAAGAGGAAAACTTAAAAAATGTAATTATTCCCAGATGCTGTTTAGATGAGTCAGGAAAACATGAATGAGTTTGATATCACTGTGTCTTATTCATTGAAGTATGAGTAGTTAATTTGATTGCTTTATTCTAGCTATGCAAGAGAATCCAACAAATTAATAGACCTTCCGGATGACTACAGCTGCCTCATTAACCAAGCATCCAATTTCTCGTAAGTTGTATGCAGTTATAGTGAGGAGCCCTAAAGTCTTCTGCTCCTTTTGATGAACTGGGAACCCTCTAACCTGAAAGCCTCAAAGTTGTTTATAGACTCAAAAAGTTAATGGCACATACTGATTGTCGTGGCTTCCAGCAAAACTGTTGTGTTATTTCAGTGAAGTAGAAACTGCAAGGATTCGTTTGACAATTAACAGCATAAGTGTTCAAAAGTAGTTTTGAATCTTATCTTTTTACCATCTAGACTTAATACGTACAAAGTATTTTTCTTATTTTCTTTTATTTTTTGCTTAACAAAAGGTGTCCGAAATCAGGTGGTGATAAAAGCAGAGCCCCAACATTGTGCCTTGTGTGTGGGACCATGCTATGTTCTCAGAGTTACTGCTGTCAAACTGAATTAGAAGGAGAAGATGTTGGAGCCTGTACTGCACATACATACACTTGTGGGTCTGGAGTGGGCATATTCCTTAGGTAAGGAACTGAACACCTCTACTTAAATTGCTAGGTTAGATGGCATGTGTAGACATGAAATGAATAGTTCTATAAATGTGATTGCAGGAGTGGTTTGTAAAGGCAGTGGTTTGCTTATAATACGGTTGCCTAAAAGCTAGAGTGTGTTTATCTTCCTTATGCTTTGATACAAGGTTTAGAGGTTGTTTCTTTGAAGATAAAGTATCATAGAAAATACGAATTTCATTTTAAAATGGATTTTTTTTCTCTGTGCATTTATTTCCACTCAAGTATTACAAAATGCTGAAGGTAAATACCTTAATTTTCTTGTTGCTGCTGTCGAAAACAGGAAAATTCATTTGAGTTGTCATCTTCATAAAGTGAAAGGTTAGAAAATGTCTGGTTTCACTTTGGCAAAGATTAGTGAGAAGTGAAATTATTTTATTCCATTGTGTCAAGTGTTTTACATAGAGTGCAAATAATGACGTGAATCTACCTTGTTTGTAACTGCTACTGAGGAGTTAGAACAGGAAGAGAATGAGATCTTTAGTTTATTTTTAAAAAAGGACCTTTAAAAATCTGTACATGCAGATTGTACAGAATGAAGGTAGAATTGGAAAAGGAGTGTCTGTAGAATATGAGAAACTGTTCACCTAAAACTCAATACCCAAAATCTGCTCTGTGTTTCTCTAGGGTACGAGAATGTCAGGTGCTATTTTTAGCTGGAAAAACAAAGGGCTGCTTTTATCCTCCTCCTTATCTTGATGACTATGGAGAGACAGACCAGGGCCTCAGGTAAGTGTTTTAAAGAATACATGTTTTAAAGACAGGAATTCCAAAACTATCTGGTTTGTAACATACACTTTCTATGTTACCTTTTAAATTTAATTACATAGGTAATGTTATATTTTGACATTGCTGCTGCATCGAGTATCTTCAAACATTTTAATGCTAATACGTGGTTTTAAGTTAAAACTATGGAAGATCATTCCCAGGTTATAAACAGTTGTCCTGAGGTGTAGAAGTTGCCTAGAAACTAAGGCTGAAAATTTTATTTGCATATAGTGCATTTCTTTGCATAACCTTATGTTGATTTAATACCACGTGAAAATAGGATGAGATTAGTTTGTTTAATGTAGGAGTTCTTTGTCTTAACTCCTGTCTCTGCTTCCTCTGAGAGTAGTAGTTGGGGGTTTGATACTGTTAATGCTTGCTACTTCTGAAACTGGTGTGGAAATCATAGAATCTGGACTGGTTCAGCATGGAAAGATTGCTGAAAACCTCCGTTCGGACTTGTGTGGGCTGTACATGAGGATCCCAAAGGCTGGAAGGGACCACTGAGCACTGAGGGTGGGCGACCAGACACAATAGCACTCTAGTTTCCTAATCCAAGTATCTGTTGGTTTCTTCTGACAAGAGAATAGTGTTAAAGGGTTAACTAAATATTTTTAGTATTTGAAAGGGTTATCTAATATTTAATATGTCACACGTGAGTGTTTGTGCTTAGCTGCAGTGTTTCATCATTCCTTATGATTATTCTCTCCTTTTCAGACGTGGGAATCCCTTACATCTGTGCAAAGAACGATTTAAAAAGATTCAAAAACTCTGGCAGCAGCACAGTATCACAGAGGAAATTGGACATGCACAAGAAGCAAATCAGACACTAGTCGGCATTGACTGGCAGCATTTATAATGGTTATCTGCTGAAGACTGGAACTTTATTAAGATTTTTGTAACTCAGTAAGCTTTTCAAAGGAGGGATTAGGAAAAAATGTCTGAGGTGGGGGGAAACCCCCCCCACGAACCCAGTCCTGTTATTTAATCTTTGTTTTACAATGTATTTCATAAAGATACCAGTTAACAGTAATCAAGTAAACTTTCTATGTAAGCAAGTTTTATTAGTCATATAATTTGCACTGTGCTTCCTTCACAGAAATGTCTTGGGTTATAAACCTGGGCAAACAAACTTGAGTTTCTGATAAAAAAAAAAAAGAATGACTCTTTTTGGAAGTCTGACTATGATTTTTCTTATAAACTGCAAGAGAAAAAGACTGCTGAAACAGAAACCAGATAGAGCACAATTCTGGATTGTGTTTTGCCCCTTGCTAGTAATCTGAGCCATTTTATTTATTACTCTGCATTTTAATACTTAAGCTGTGTGTACATGCAATGGAATGAAGTAAGGAAGCAACTAATGTAGCAAATGGATGTTTCTGTCTGCATCAGTGGATAATTCACTCTTTCACTCAGTCTACCTAAAATGATTTTGCCATTTGGACTCTTGCAGCTTTCTTGCTTCCAGGTTTGTTTTGAACTAAACCCTCTAACACTAGCTTTACAAGTAAAATAATTTAATTTAAAGCTTTTTCCAGAGCATTGCACTCCTTAGAATGATGTAGTTTGTAATTTGAATTTAGCTGGGAAGCCCTTTCACCTGCGATTATGTGATTGGTTATTGGTATTCAAGGGTTGGCATTGTGCTTCAGAAGGTATTTTAAGATAATACGTAAAATGTCACAAAGCTCATTTTATGTTAATTTGCAGCAGCACAGAGGATACTTTCATCATTTTTGGTAACAGTCAACTTTTAAGGTGCAAATCCCATCTCCTTTTCGTTGCAGACAAACAAATGGTTTCCTCTGGCTTTGAAGGGCCACAATCGCACTGCCCACATTTTTGCATAGACTCATTATTTTTTCTGTTGTCCCATCAAGTATATTTACTTTCTGGCTTGATTTAAAGCTCTGTAAAGATGTTTGCATATAGTATATTTTATAAATATATTCTATAACTGCGCAGATTTGCACTTGATCTGAGGGTGCCTGAAGGCAGTGAGGTTTTCTAGTTGTACTTAATTAGACCACCAAGGTGTCTCTAAAAAGTGACATTCTGCTTACTGATTGAGAATAAAATCCATTACCTTCCTCTCTCCTGTCTTCTGACAAATTAGTGAAATCTTAACTTACATAGTTCTGTTTCCTTAATAATCTGTGGTTCTTTTTAGTTAAGTCTTACTTTCTGACTACGTCTTCAGCCCAGATGAGCAATCCCTGAACTGTCTGCCACGTCTTCAGTTACACTTGGTCTGACTGAATTGTTTCTATTTTTACAGATTTAATGCTTCAGATCAATTTTGTATATTCACGGTGTACAGGACAATTTTTCAAACATTCAGTAACAGTATTGAGTGAAGATGTGAAGTAATAAAGAAACTTGGCCAACGTTGATTTCCTTTTCTTAAAACCGGTACAGACTCCTCTTGTCTCTACTACCTGTTGTAGATTGAATAATTTATGTATTGCTGTCACTTTTTATAAAGAGACATGCAGAAGTTGCAGGAAAAAATGACATTAATGCTTCGTCTCTGCCTTCCCCTACTGAAGCTGTTGACGTATCAACAATTTTCTGTGCATGGTACTTAGAAATCACACTTCTTTGGTGATGTTACTCTTCCTTTGCAGAGAGTCTTGCTTCCTAAGCTGTGTGCCACAGTTTCAGATAATGTGTAACTGCATTGAAAAACTCTTCCTGTAAGCATAATATTAAAAAGATAACTGATGATACTGACAGATTTCTCTGTGCAAAGCAAGATACTGACAACAAGAAGGATTATTTCTTGTCTTCCTCTGGGATCAGAGTCAGAGACTGCAAGGTTGAATAGGTTGGTAAAATGGTGACCATAAGTAACTGCGAAGTACACAAGTTATCATTTTTTTGCAATTTAGTCATTCTTTACTCAAGACTTCTATTTTCTGATTTGTTTTGCATGTATTTATATTAATGTAGAAATATTTATATATAACATTGTTTCAGTATCAGGGAAATAATATCTGTAATAAATTGGCTATAACTTTAATATGTATGGATTGTGTGTACAATCTAGAATGTATTATATGTTTGGGGGGAGATAAAATCCCAACCCAAAACCCCCTCAAAGTTCCCAAACATGAAACCATCATAACAGAATACAAGCAAAGCTGAAAGCATCAAGTGAATGCTTTTGGTGTTGACATTCAATAACCGCTTTTTAAATGTTGCTTTTAGAGTTTTGCTGAGCTTGTTCCCTCAAGTGTGTCACCTTGTTAATCACAAGCTAACAGAAATACCTGGATGTGCAATATCTGCAGTTCCCTGGCTAGAAATGTAAGATGATTATATTATTAGTGTCATTTGCTTCTGTCAGCTAAACCTTTCTTGACCTCTACCATATAGTCCAGTCGCCGTCTTAAAGGATTGTAAATTGCACTTTTTAAAGGGAGGGGGGGTGAGGTTCACATCACTGATGGTTTTACTCTGTTCATACTTTGTAATCCCCCCAAGCTGCCATAGGAAGCTCACTTTTACTGTGGTGGAAGTACCTAACCAAGACAACACCTCCTGCCTTCTAACCTGTGCCAAGAACCAGTGCTCCCCACAACTCTCTACCTACTTCATCAGTAATGTGAAGGGGAATTTGTTGGCTGAGGTGAAGTACTCGTGGATTCTCAGCCTATTTACATCTCAGCTCTCCCCCAGTTCCCTACAGCTTCTTCCCGTGTCCTCAGAGCAATCTTCACACTGATGATTAAGCAAGTAAAATTCCTGCCTCATTTCCCACTCTACCTCTGGGAACAACCTGGACTGAAGGGTTCAGTGTGCTCCTGCATGATATGGTTAACTTCTACTGGCACAGGGATGCTGCACATGCAGCTGCACAGACCCTGCTCTGTCCTTTGACGTTTGACATGAAGCCCCACCAGCTCTCACGCTCCAGCTCTGGCATCCTGGTTTAAGTGCATTTTGGTTTATGCTAAATGACTTGGTGTTTTGTTTAGAAGCTCCGTCACTGTGATAATTCTCTTCATGACCTGGATGTGTAGAGGAGAAGCCAGATGCTCGACCTACTGTGCAGGTACCTTCAGCACAAAATCCCAGCCATTTTCCTTTCTGGAAGATGACATTGCACAAGGGGAGTTGCATCTTGTATCTCCTCACAGTGGAGTCCTGTTAGAATCAACTGAGTACGCAGTCTGTCTCGCTTCTGCCCTGGAGTCTCCTTTTCTGTTCCTTTCTAGGAATTGCCTCTGGCAAGCAGTAGTGGCTCTGTATTTCCATTCCACTGTTGAGATTATTGAGTATATGTCAAATGTGACAGTATTGAACAGTTTTGGCTTGAATATAAGCCCCTGGAAAATGCCACTTGTAACAGTTGGGTTTCCAACTGTTCGTTGCTGCCCTCTGAGCCTGAAAACCTGGCCAGGTTTCTGTCCACCTTGCATTCTGTCTAGTCTGCATCTCCTGACATCAGTTACAAGGATGTTGTCTGGAATTGTATTGAAAGCTTGTCTAAAGTCAGACAACTGCTGTACAGAGAAAGTGGGTTTACAGTAACTTCCATTTACTAAGAAGCAAAAGAGGAACAGGCCTTTAATCCAGCATGAATGATTTTTGTCCATGACCAGGATAGGGAGGCTATCTCTGATAAGAGGAAGAAACAATTGGGGGTTGATATTTGTGGGGCTTCTGGTGTGATCTTCCATGGCAGGGGGATTGGAACTGGGTGATCTTAAGGTCCTTTCCAACCCAAACCAGTCTGGGATTCTGTGATTCATGTTTTCATATTGAAATCTGCTCTGCTGTTGGTGAGGCAGGACTGTTACCTGGCCAGTCCTGCCTCTCAGTGAGAGCAGAGTGGTGCTCTTCATATCTCAACTGGTATTAAAGGAAAACTTTCTGAAGTAGACATCTACTTCTCTACCGTTAGCTGTTCAGCTCCTTGTCCCCTTATGGTGAGGGTCGCAGAGTCCTACAAGGCCCTGCATAGAGAAGGTTGGAGACTTCAGTGACATGGTTTAGTGGTGGCTTTGGCAGTGCTGCAGTAAAGGTTGGACTTGATGATATTAAAGGTCTTTTCCAACCTGGTTGAGTCTATGATTCTGTGATTCATGGGAACAATGCTGGATTCAGTTATTATCCAGGCTTGCCTTCTGCAGGAATGCTTCCTGGCGCAAAAAAAAAGGAGCCTGGAGCCTGCCAACCACACCTCTGCCTACACAGCCGGTATGTCACCATTTGACTGTCCACCTCCTCTAGATAGCTGTTTCAGGTTGTATGGGACTGCTTCAACGTGACCTCAGGGACAGGCAGAAAGGTTGCTAACCAGTCATGGGAAGTCTTGGAGACAAGTTGTCTTTGGGGGGACATATCTCCTTACCATGAATTAATGTATTTTGTTCTTTCTGAATGTTTAGAAGAATGGGAAGGAGAAGAGAATGGGAGGTTTCTCTTTTGGGCTATGTTCAAGCAAAGATGGAAAGAGTCCCACAGTAAGAACACTGCAAACAGGTATTGCTGAGGCAAGTCTCCATCATGTAGTGCCTGATGAATGTCTGTGCGTGAATAACACATTAATCTCTGGTTGCTTATAACTTCTAGTTTCTAGTAAGCGGCTTCACTGTGTTGCAGTGTCATCTGTTGGTTTGGGGAACCAGCCTAGCCCAGGCTCTGGGAGCTCTTCCACTGGAAAGCCCTCTGAGGAAGTCCCACAGAGCCGTGCTCTTCGGGCTGTTGGCAGCTTTTTCCAGTAAGAGGGAGAAGGGGGTTTGTTATTAACGATTTTAGTCCAAGGCCAGCAATGGTCAGGAGAAATGGCAGTTCGTGGTTCTGTTCTGGGAGCATCAGCTGAGTTTCTGATGGCTCATTCAGGTGTGGCTTTTATTTAGCTGTATTGAGCTAGTTTTCATAGAATCATAGAATGGTTCAGGTTGGAAAGGACCAGAAGATCACCTAGTTCCAATGCCCAGCCATGTGCAGGGACGCCTCACACTAGACCATGTCGCCCAAGGCTCTGACTTGAACGCTGCCAGGGATGGGGTATTTACCATTATTTTATCAATAATATTACTTTTATCTTAAATTAATACATGTTTTATTAATCATGCTACAGGCTGACACAGGAACAGAAGGTGCAGTGAAATAGTTCAGTCCCTTACAGAGCAGGGCCCTTTGAGCAGCCCATGTTGAAAGTGTATTGCACCCCTCTGGTCACATAGGGAGCGTTTTGATGCTGTTCAGTACACCTTACCATCAGCTGGCCCTGGGAAGTACCCGAGTATTTATGGTGATAGGGAGAAGCTTTGTACTAAACCATCTTCTCCCTTCAGCTTGAGCCCCCTGGGAAGGGCATGTTGGAGCTCCTGGGCTGGGTGTAAGCAACACACTGCTGAGCATCTACCCACTTTATTGCTGTCAGTCACATCCCTGCTTATCTATACATGCTGCTCTTTAAAGGCTTAAATTATTTCTTCCTGTTTCATGCATGTATGTTTCTTTTCATACTTTACTCATAGCAGCTTTAACATTTCTTCTACAAATCTTTGTACTAAGTGTAAGAACTGCTTTGCATATTCTTATCTTGAGGCTGTTCCATGTTCATCCCCTATTCTTTTTTCCTGCTCTTCTGCCACCTTTCCCCCTCTCCTGGCATGCAAACATTAGATGCCCAAATCTTACATCTTTGTGTCTTGATGGAGAGATTTGTCACTCTTGGAGGCAAGAAGAAGAGGGAGAGTATAAGGAGCGTTGCAGTGTGCTGGGTGTAGTAGCTAAGAAAGGGCAAGTGCTGAGCTTCATCTCCATGACAGCAATGATTAAATGTTGCTTTTCCACAGTGTGTTTCAGACAGCCTGAGTTCGGGGGAGTGAGTTTTCCAGCTTGTCCTTTGCGTAGGATCCTGGAAGGAAAGACAGCCTGGGGCAGGGACCACTGAGCTCAGGTTAGTGCCAGCACCTGGGCACTAGTTAGTGCCCACTCCTGGGCAGTGGTGCTTTAGGGACTTACAAACCCAAATTTACTTTAGGGACACCACTGCTTTAGGGACTTACAAACCAAGGTGTGATTTGAAATCAACCCCATGTTTAAGGAATCGTGTGGAATGTATTTCTGTATTTGCAGGGCTTTAAACGTGGAGGATGCTGAAGTGTCTTAACAAATCAGAGAAAAGGTGATATAAAAATAACAAAGGCAAGGAGATCAGCAATGTGTTCTGAAGGGTGTCAGCTTTGACACTGGAGGCTGCCCAAAACTCAGTGCTTTGATGTTATTTAGCAGAACAAAACCTTTGCTTCAGCTTCTGCAGAGTGAAACTTCCAGGTTTCAACCTGCTCTAGTGTGAGGTGTCCCTGCCTGTGGCAGGGGGTTGGAACTGGACAAGCTTTAAGGTCCCTTCCAACCCAAACCAGTCTATGACTATGAAAATGTTTGTGGGTGACATTTCAAACAGTTGGGTGGGATGTGGAATAAAAGTTGAGAGGTGTCACATCATCTAAGACAGCAAACCCAAGAACCAGCACGGTTGCTTCACTGCACTGGGGCATCACACATGCTCAGGGTGGAAGCCGTGCTCCAGGCATGGCTAGTGATGCATGTGTGGTTTCCCAGGGCTGTGGCTGTAAGGAAAGGAGGATGAGGCCACTTCCTGCTCTCAGAGCTTCAGGATCCACTTGTAAGTCTTCAGCAGTGACCAAGACCTAGTTGAGTAATACCTGAGAAGAGTCTGTGGCCCAGGGAACATGGGCCTGCATGAGGTGCATTCCTGGTTGAGCACCAGCTTGCAAAGAGACAGGGAACAAAGTCTTTTAGTCCCACTGGAGTTGGGGACATGCTGTGGTAGTAATTATTTGAGATCTAGACATACTTTTGTGAGTCTCTTCCTGAGCAATATGCTCCCTGAAATAAGCTGAATCCATTTTTAACATTACCTAATCTCAGGAATATCCTGTGGCAGGGGATTGAAACTGGATGATCTCAAGGTCCTTTCCAACCCAAACCAGTCTGGGATTCTAAGAATAATCTGAAGTGATCTAAAATTAAAAGAAAAGATAAAAAGAGAATAAATTGACATTTTAGGTCCTAATTGCATTTAGGATTCTGAGGTGCAAACAAGAAATGCTGTCATAATTTACTTACTTCAAATATGCCTACAGCAGCATTGCAGAATCAGTGTTACTTCTGCTCCTGATTAGCTTGTGTAATTAATGACAGACTCATTCCTATGAATCTGAGAACTCACCGTGCCCTTGTTTGTATTTCCCACCTGTATTTTTACCATCTTTCGCCTTAGTCTGTTCCTGGTGTCAGAGAAAACGGGTGTGAATGGGAGAACTCACCTGTTTTACAGCGTGTGCTTAAGGCAGAGCTGTGCCACCCTCTGAACAGGTTACTCGGGTGGCTGGGAAGGCAAAAGGCAGTTCTTAAAAGGCAAGCTCTGCATGTGGGGACTGTGTGTGCCTTGGAACAGAGGAATGCAGCGTACACTGAGCTGCTGCCCGGCCGGAGGGTGGGCTCTGTGTGTCTGCAGAGCTGGGAGGGACGGCGGCTCTTGAGCACTGCTGTTAGATCTTGTTGTAGAATTCAAAGTGACCTCTATGGGGTGTGGGGTTTTTTGGAAGAAGTGAATTTCATTTTCACCCCTGAACGAGAGTGTCAGTCTGGGGAACTGGGCGCCTCAGGTCTACTGCTTCGGTCTCTTCCTTTCCTTGCCCCTCCAGCTGCAGCCATGCCTCACCAAGCTTCACGTGCCCACGTCTCCTCATTTCCTAGTCATAGAATCCCAGACTGGTTTCGGTTGGAAGGACCTTAAAGCTCCTCCAGCTCCAACCCCTGCCCCGGGCAGGGACACCTTCCACTAGAGCAGGTTGCTCCAAGCCCCTGTGTCCAACCTGGCCTTGAACACTGCCAGGGATGGGGCAGCCACAGCTTCTCTGGGCACCCTGTGCCAGCACCTCAGCACCCTCACAGGGAGGAGCTTTTTGCAACCCTGACCCTGTTTTGCCTGCGGCTGTGGTGTAACTGGTGTGTAGGCTGGGTTGCCTGGTGCAGCCCTGTGCCTTCCATCAGGTGACAGGCTGCAGACCTGCCCTTTGCTCTTTGTTTTGCAAAGGTACCTCTGACTCCTGCACCACCCTTTGCTTTGAGAACAAAGTACGGAAGCTGACTCATGTTTAGGGACTATCCTCCTTTTTAGTAGAAACAGGTGAATTGGGCAAAACCTGTTCTGTGTGTGTTGCTTTGGAGGGGGGTGGTTGGATGGGAGGTGGGAGCCCTGGCACTGCAGAACAGGGCTGTGTTCCCTGGGGAAGGTGCTGCAGAGCCTGTCCTTGTGATAGAGAGCCCATGGAGCTGAGCTCCAGGCCAGGCTCTCTCCAGCTTTCCAACCTCACAAATGTGCTTTGCATCAAAGCTCAGTGATACCCATGAAATGACCCGGGAGCAGCAAATGCAGGTGCTTTGAGATGAGTTTTACTCCTTCAAGTGTTCCAGTCCCTGAGCACTATGGGTCTGATACCATTTAACATAATGATTGAAAAGGAAATTTCATGTCTGCACTGCTTCACAGCTGAGAGCGCCGCATTGCTGTTACCAGAAATAAGTTTCTCTAAGCCTTCATCTCCCCCCAGGGAGCCGTTATCACATGGCTCCATTCTATTTTTCTGGCCTTAGCTCTTAATTAACTAATCTCTAATAATGCTCTTTCTTTTTTTTCTTTAATAAGCATTTGTGACATGTCCCCATTTTACACTGCTGATGGGGAGAACAGCGCTCGGGTTTCCTGCAAAGCAAACGAGTTTTGCTGGAAAAGAAGGGTTTTGCTGGAAATCCTTTTCCTTTTCTTTATGTCAGCCTTGAAAATCTTTTCTGACCATTAGCTCGGAGGCTCATGGTACCTTGGAGCCCGATATAGCATCCCCAGGCTCTTTGCTAAGCTGCACACATGCATTTGGCTGGTGTTATAAAATGTCCCAGCTCATGTAATGCACAGAGGCTAATCTTATCAATTGCATTAAGGCTACTTAGGAATTAATAGCTTTAAGGAAGCTGTTTATATTTCCTCTTCTAAAGCACTTTAGTGAACGTTCTGTGTCCCTTCAAAGAAATGTTATCAGTAAAATAGTGCACTTGTTGTCGTTTCTTTTAAAGAATAAATGGTATTTCTTAACAGGTGACACCTCAAGGCCTTGGGCTGGCTCTGGGATCTGGGTACTTGGGTTTAAGCCGGTAATCCATACGGAGGTACCTAAAAAGAAGTGGCCTGGTTTGTATGAATTAAGTTTATTAGTTGAAAATCAGGGCAAGGCTCTGGACGTTGTTGGGTTGCTGTGGGCAGATTTGTCCACCTGAGCTTTGGACTTACATTTAAAGTAACAGTGATACTTTCTTCCGAATGCCAGTTGCAAGTTCAGTTGAAACAAGTGGAAAAAAGAGGTTATAAACCCAGATTAGCTGATTGTCAGAGATCCTGAGGGTGCCGGTGGTTTCATCTCTTGAGCACGTCTAGAAGTTAAGGCCTGTGAAGATGTTTTAATTCCTGTGTACTACAAGAGGCTTCTACTAAAATGGACAAGCAAATTCTATTTCTAGTAAGAGGTCAGTGATTTAGGGGTCTGAGCTCAGCAGGGCATAGAGAAGAGGAAGGTTTGCTTTCTCCCTGAGCATTATATGGAGGGGAGAAAAGCTTCCCACCTTTAGGGATGCATGAAACAGGTCCAAAAAATGAATTCAGAAGCAAGAAATCAGTAGTAATGCAAATTAAAGAAATCTGTATTAAATTGTGTACATTTAAACGTTTTCTTTCAAGAGGTCTTTACTTGCCATAGAATTTTTAATACCTAAATTTACATTTGCAGGCAGCAGAGATACCTTTATCTAGAACAGCATTTGCAATGTCACAAGTAAGTAAAAGTAAGGTTGGTAAAATGATATATTACATGTAATATTTTACAAAGCAGTTGTTAAAATCTTGTAGTAATGGTGTTACAAAGATCTTCGTTAACCAGGAGGCTTTATTTTGGACAGCATTAGCATGTACACTATTTCTTCTTTGTATGAAAGCCTGATTCCAGTACTATTCTTCATAAACCTGTCTCAGATGGTGTCTCTATCCGCCTAATACCATGAGACTCTTGCTCTGGGAACTGGCTGCTCTAATGTGATGTTGAAGGTGGAATTTGACAATTTGTTATGTTGCACTAGCAATAGGCTGAAAAGAAATAAATAGAGAGACCACAAATAACTGGAGAGTCCTGTCTAAACCAGTGGCCTAAACCAGATTTCTAGGGCAGCAGTAAATGTAGGTCTCATTGAAATCTCAAACGTCCAGTCAAGAGACTGGTATAAATCTCAGCACACTGAAGCCTCACAAGGAAAAACTGTGGTTAATCCTTGCAATGCAGCTCCTACCCTTATGTGGCTCCTCTGAAAAGCTCTTCTCTGGTATATGTGGCCACATCACGTGCCAGCCACAGTCCTGTTCTTCTCTAACAGGCCAGCTGAGAGGAGCAGCCAGCCGTGGTGGTGTCTTACTCAGAAGGAAGGAGTTGTTCTGGTTCATACAGTTCTGCCCTGCAGAGTGTCCTCAGCAAAGCAACAGATGATAGGCTGTGGTGAGTAGCAAGTTGGCTTTTATGTTAGTGCCCCTCTTCTAGTCAGTCTTAAGCACAAAAGAACAGAGTTGATTTTTTAATTCATTATTGTGACTAAACTCGTTGTAACTAAAGTGAAAAGCTGTGACCAGCTTTGAAGAAGTGAAAGGATACCACAAATACCTGCCAAAGTCAAACCTTGTGTGCAGATGGCCTGGAACAGCCTGGCCACTGACATGCAGACCATGGCTTGGTGTACGGATGCATCCCTGCCTGTCCTGCTGTGAATGGCCTGTTCATCCTAGAAGGAGTCTGAACAAAAGCTGGAGGAGCTGAGTGCTGCTGGGGCAAGTACACAAGTGATTAAGAATGAGAACTAATGGGCAGTAATTACAGCAGTAATTAGGCAGCTGCAAACATGGCTTTGTTTGAAGACCAGCCAGGACCCACTGAGAAAGCTCTCCCAGGCACACCACAGAGAAGCAGAGGTTTTGCACAGCCAGGGTAAAACTAAACGTGGTGCCTGGCTTGTAGCTGAGATGCTGCAGTCGTTCATGCAGGAGGCTGGGGTTTGCTCTCTGGGGTTTCCTTCCCTTTAGCTGAAATTATCTGGCAGCTGCGGATACACTCAAGATGATGCTTTAGAGCATCACTTCTCTTCCCCATCACCTTCCCTTCTAGAGGCATGCACCACTGCAAACTCTTTCCACACCTTACTCCAACTTCGCATATGAGAACAGGGTCCTGAGAGATGCAGCAGCATATGCTTAACGTGCCTTCCCTTTGACTTCAAAGATACAATGAAGGGTACCCTATCACTGATAGAGAAAAATAAAACTTGTAAAATTTGGTCTTTTGGGGGCTGATTTAAACTTACTTTTCGCCAGCCTCAAAGCTTGAGGCTTGACATATATATGGATGAATGGTGTCCATTTGCTAGGACCCCGAAAACATTTAAAGTGTTAGTTCTAAGTAAGTGGCCTCTTGTTGTTGTTTTGGTTGGGTTTTTTCCTTGTCTTAAAACCAGCTGGGCTTGAATGTTCTGGAGCCAGCAATGATGTGTTACATACTTCTTACCATGTCCAGAATACCCATAACTGGCACACGCTCATAGCACTGATTCCACCCACTACAAGAGGAATCTTCTAAGCTTCTGCTTGTTTAAATACAAGGTGAAGTGAAAGTCTACAACAGGCTCATTCAAGACATCCAGGCTGAAACCCACCCTGAGAAACAAACCCCATAAATCTTACCTTAATGTTGTTCTCATGATACTTGTGCTGCTTCATCAAATTACAGTTCTTGCGTAGGACATAAAATCTCAACAGAAGTTTGCATTTTGTTCTATGTACATCTTAAGAACACAGCAGGAAAAAATACCACTGCTTAGCACATTAACAAAAATTACATGGTATGAGAGGTTTGACAAAATACCTGCATCCTAAGTTATATACAGCTCTGGAAATCCTTTCCTTGGACTTCTAACATGGTACTCCCCAGACAACCTGTTTGCTTTCTAAGTGGAAGCACATAAAATACACTGATAAACCAACTTGAGCAAAAAAAGATTAACTTCTCAAATTCCACTTTTGATTTCAAAATAAGATGGGATGGATCACTGTGTGGTTTTTAAACTAGCTGTCCCTGATGAGGGAACACGTGAATCTTACAAGTCCTAGTGGGGTCATTTCCCCAGTTAGATATGAAGATGGTGTATTCACACTGGGGATAAATGTGTTATCCCCAGGTGCATTATGTTGTATACTCCCATATACAAAAAGAAAAGCATGTGCAGAACTGTGTATGCTGATGGTTGATGTGTAGCTTATAATGTAGATATTCACAATTCTCAGTTTGTTTATTCTTCTCTGATAACAAGTCCACCTCGGTTAGAAGCTCAACTGACCGTTGTGATGGCTGGTGTCTTCCCACCTTCCTCTCCTTCGGCCCCTTCAGCTTCTGCTTCCACCTGGTTGAACTTACCAAGCTTTTTCAAACTCTCCAGCGCGGACTTCAGAGTGTCCTTCAGGTTGTTCTCCAGGATCCACCCTTCGCTTTCACATTCAGGGTCTTCAGGGTTTGGAATGCTTTCCAGAGAGGTGTGCAGGAGACGCAAGCCAGCCATCACGGACATCTGAGCCATGCAATGGGAAAGACAGAGAGCATCAGGCAAACCTTTATACCCTGGTCTGCATCTTCACTGTCCTCTGCCATCAACAGCCCTGGCTGGTGGAGCGAACAGAATGCCAAGGGCACCAGGTACAGCTTAAGGGCTGTGGGGATCCTCCATGTGAGGGAGGGTGGCAGTTGGTAAGTAGTAAATGGATGCTTCAACTTAGGAAGGAAGAACGTGCTGGCTGCTGTGTGGCTTTGTGTGGCCATGTGCACGAGGGGCTTCCCACGTACCCCATCACAGGGTCAGCACCTCCTGGGAGGTGTTAATGAAC
This sequence comes from Nestor notabilis, assembly GCF_000696875.1. Lineage (NCBI taxonomy): Eukaryota > Metazoa > Chordata > Aves > Psittaciformes > Psittacidae > Nestor > Nestor notabilis. Next base: position 69,489 of record NW_009919421.1, read on the forward strand.
CTTCTGCTCCTGTACACTAGATGTCTCATATGTGACTGGTCATATATAAGCTGTTCATATGTGTTCATCATATATAAGCTGTTCATATGTGTTCATCATATGTAAGCTGTTCATATGTGCAACCACATCCTGTAGCACCTGCCACCATCCGCTTACTTTTAACTCTCAATATTTCTACTTCACATTGACCTTAATACATTTGGCAAGTGTATTAATCTGATCAGTGAGATGTTAATGAATCAGCATCTGTGCAGAAGAGAGCAGCATTAGGATTTGAACCATTAGCTTGTCTACTTCAAACTCTGATTTTGTTTTTAGATAGGGATGTGCTCACTGGCTCCATCAGCCCTGACTGAGACTTTTCCTACTGTATGAAGCTGGTGTAACACCCCTGACACTGGCAACACCCGAAACCTGCCTCCAGAGAGAAGGAATGTTTTTAGCCAGGTTCCTGCCTTCTAACACCATTCAGAACAATCTGGCTTCCACTGTTGTTGTTCTTGGGAAGAAAAGGCATTGGTCTGTGGAACAGAGCAATAAAGAAGAAGCAGTGCCCAGAAGAGGCAGCTCGATGAGGTGATAGAGCAGGTGGTGAGGAGGGGGCAGCAGTAAGACTAGTTTAGTCCTTCATGTGACAGGTAAAGCTGAGATTCTTCTGAGCCTAAGTCTCTGCTCCCAAGGAACAAGGGATGGGACAGGAGGAAATAGCCTCAAGCTGCCCCAGGGCAGGTTTAGCTGGAGCTGAGGAACAATTCCTTGCCCAGAGGGTGCTCAGGCATTGGAACAGGCTGCCCAGGGCAGGGCTGGAGTCACCGTCCCTGCAAGTGTTCACAGCCCGTGTAGCCGAGGCCTCAGTGCCAGGGGTCAGTGGTGGCCTTGGCACTGCTGGGGTAGAGGTTGGACTGGATGAGCTTAAAGGTCTTTTCCAACCTGGTTGATGCTGTGATTCTATGATTGAGACCACTTGTTAGTGACCTCATGGGATGGCTTGTTTTGTAAGGGAAGTATCATGCCTCTCTTATCCTATCTGAATTCCCAAGGGAGTGATTACCTCTGGTGCTGTTAAACTCTAACAGAGGTTGGCATCCCTGTGTGTTGCTTACACAGCCGAGGCTTGCAGAAAGCTGCCCTGGACCTGCAAGGAGCTGCTCTCTGTTGAGCTTTTGTCCTAGAGCTGGAGGAAGCTTGCAAGCTGCCATGCAGGGTTACAGCACTGGCTACTGGGCAGATCCGAGGTGGGATTCAGCCACATAGTGTGGCCAGTGGCAAAATTCTTATGTGGCTTTTGGACTCATGGGACTCCTCAAGGATGTGCTTCCATGGACTATTCGTTAGCCTGTTGACCCTGGTCATCCTGCTTGTATATGATCAGTGCCTCCAAGCTCTTGGAAGACTAAAGCTACCATCGGTTACTCTCAAATTTTGGGATGTTCATGTTTCTTTGCCTTTAATCAAGACCACAAAGGGAAAAACGTTGGTCAAAGAAACAAGCTTCATCAAATACTCCCATAGGCAAAGGCCAGTTTTCATCCTGTTTAACATAGGAATGCATGATTCGCACCACATTGGTTCTCCAGTTTCTAACGGCCCTGAGTCTGGAAATAATCTAATTTTGTTGTGGATCTTATGATGACTTACATCAGTTCAAAAACTGTTCTATAAAAGTCACAAGAAGTGACAAATCTCACCACTCCAGTGTCGGGATTTAAAGCCTTTGACATCTTCCTTTCAATCTGAATCCCAGTTTTGCTGCTCTCTGCCACAGGACTAATATCTTTCATATCAAAGGCTGTTGCAAGCAAATATTAGTAGGACTGGATGCAACATGTGACCTCCACACTGCTCTCCACTTGTGCCACCTCACTGCAAGGCAGCAGCAGCAGTTCTGGTGACTGACTTACTAAGTCCCACTATTTGACAGCAAAATCAGCTGCACTTACAGGCTTTAAGTCATGAAGTATGGTTGTGCTTTATAAAAGGAAGGTGCTTTGGGTCCCTGGGGCTGAGGCTCCCTAAAAGCAGTGCCAAATGTCTGGGGTCTCATCACCTCCACTGGCCAGGGCCTCCCTTCTCTTCTGGATGAGAAGAGTCCAGGAAGCTGGAGACAACTAGCTAGTAAATTAGTCTCTTATATGACAGCACAGAGCGTTGGACCATCAGTTTTGCTGAAGTCCTGCTCCGGGGAATGAACAACCCCATGCTGGGGGTGACAGGCTGAAAGCAGCTTGGTAGTAAAGAGCCTTGAGGTCCTGGTGGATACCAAGTTGAACATGAGCCGGCAATGAGTTCCTGAGGCAAGGAAAGTGAATGGTGTCCTGGTCTGCACTGGACAAAGCATTGCCAGCAGGTTGAGGGAGGTGATCCTTCCCCTCTGCTCAGCACTGGTGAGGCCACAGCTGGAGCAATGTCCAGTTCTGGGTTCCTGTCTACAAGAGAGATGTGGGGCATAATGGAGGGAGTCCAGCAAAGGGCCACTGGGATGATGAAGGGGCTGGAGCACGTCTCCTCTGTGGACAGGCTGAGAGAGCTGGGAACGTTCAGCCTGGAGAAGGGAAGCTCCATGGGGATCTCATCAATGTGTACAAACACCTGAAGGGAGGATGCAGAGAAGATGGAGCCAGGCCCTTTTCAGTTGTGCCCGGTGGCAGGAACAGAGGCCATGGGCACAAACTGAAACACAGGAGGTTCTGTTTTAACATCAGGAGGGTGCCTGAGCACTGGCACAGGTTGCCTAGAAAAGTGTTGGAATCTCCCTCCTTGGAGGTATTTGAAAGCCATCTGGACATGGGCTTGAGGTGGCCCTGCTTGAGCAGAAGGTTGTGGACAAGACGATCTGCAGAGACCCTCCTGACCTCAACCAGTCTGTGATACTGAGCTGTAGACCTGTGCTGAATCACAGCCAGCAGAGAAGGCTTGGGATGAGGGTCCCAAAGCCAGCCCAGTCTCACTGAGTGATGCTTTTCCCTGACCAACAGACAAACTGTCATGAAAACTCTTGTCATTTCACAGCAGCTTTAAAGTGGCAGCAAGAACAAGGTTTCTCCAGAGCTAGGTATGGGCCGGCTGGGCTGGAGCATCCCTCTGCCCCACAGCATGCTCAGCCCCTCCATCTGTGCCTGCAGAGCCAACTCTGTCCTTCTGGAGGGTGCCTGGGCTGGTTTGGGGGGTTACTGGGAGTTCACTCCTAGCACTCAGTGCGTCAGAGATTCACCCGCCAGTGCACGATGTGCGATGCAGCTCCCGCTCATGCCTCATCACCCTCCTGGAGCTCAGTGCTGGGCTCCCCCTGTGGCACCATGTGTGGGGTGGATCTCGGGGTCTTGGCCATTGCAGCAGCTGCAATCAATTGAGAGCCACGTGTTTATACAGGTGAAGGACCTGGAGCATCTTGGGAACCAGCCACTGCCTTCTCTCACTTGTGAAACGCTCCTTTTAGGGCACCCTTGAACCCCCCTTTCCTCTTTGATGGCTGGGGCAGGTCAAGAAGACATCCAGGCGTGCTCTGCTTGACCTTCTGCAGCGAAGCCCATCTGTTTACCAGGGTTTAGCCTGAGGCGGCTTAGCTAGAGCAGGGGGTGATCTTTTTTTGTCACCCTCATGACCGGTTGTCACTCATGGTTAGCCTACAGCTTCTGCTAGTAAAGGCAGCGTGTGGGTAATAACACATTGCCAGCAGAGATGGCTCGCTCAGCTCTGGTTGGGTTCTTTTGACAAACAGAAGTTTTGGTACTTCCAAATAGGTTTATTCTTCCTTGAGGGCCCTACACCCATTTGGCACGTCAGGTTTCAAGGGGGACTAAACAAATGTCTGCTTCCTGCTTTGGTCCCTCCCTTCAAAGTTTGGCTTAAAAGCAGAGGGAGTTTGAGACCCAAATCTAGACCCTTTATGGTGGAATATCAGGACATAAATATCTGGGAGGGCCAATCAATACCATAACCCAGGACTGTGATATTTCTTTAAAGCTTTGCCCCCAGAGGCCTGGAAAAAAAATCTCACCTTTTATTTTGAAAACAATGAATTAAAAAAGAGAAGATCTTATTTCTCATTGTGCCACAGGTTGGGAAAACCTCCTGGGTGCACTGTGGAGCACTGGGAATACAATACTGCGGGCTTATTGCTGCTGTTAATGTGTCACTGCCGTGACTCCTGCAAGTCAGCAGAGGGGTGTTACAGGGGTTCCTGCTCACGATTTGTTGCAGTATTAGTATTTCTGTGCATTTTTCCCCCGAGTTTCTGAATTCCTTCTGATTTTCATACACAGGTGAAATTCCCTCTCTTCAAGACGTTTTCATTTGAACCTGCGCTAAGACACGAGCTCCTCTTTCTTTCCCAATTGGAATAACGGCGCTACGAGGAGGTTCTGCATTTCCTGCCATGGAGAGGAGTTATGTTTAAAACAACACAATGTGAAGTAAGTTTTGTTTTCAGTTCATGGATTATTTGGGTGTTTCTTTTCTGAAAAGCATCTTTATTCCTGGGAGGTTGTAGCTCGGTGCTTCTATCAACATATAATGCAGGGGCAGGACATATTTTCCTCCCATGGAATGAACATATGTAGGTTCTGGTGCCCACAAAACCTGCACTGGGCGGTACTAGCGCCTCTTTATAAATGCATTTGGGAAGCAGGATACAGTAAAATTAATCCATCTGCTTCACCTAAACCACTTCTTGTGACTGGAAACACTGGTGGAGCTCATGAAGGACCTTCAACCAAATGCTGCCCTGAAGCTGGACACCACGCATGGTCCTGGGGCTTGTTTTCATCAGCACATAAACGCCTTAATTGCACTTTCTGTCCCACAAATCACTACCATCTTGTTCTGATGCTGTGTGTACTTTTCCTTCCCACTCATGGTGACACATGTAAAATGAATGCATCTGCTCAGCCAAGCCCTCGCTGCTCAGCACCCTGCATTTGGCAGAAAATTGGTCCCTTTTCCCTCTATGCCGTGGGATGCTCGAGGCTCTGGCCCCAATCTGAAGGGGGGTCTGTAATCTCAAACCCACCCCACACTTTCCAGCCGTGCCTCTGGCCTGGGACCAATCAGTCCTTCTGCAGATGTCCACTATGGGACGTTCTCTCAGCCACAAAACAGTGGCAGATGACTTATTTCAAACAGACCTAATCTTTAACTCCAGCAGCTCTGGAGCCCCTCCAGAGCCAGTGCTTCAGCCAAGCAGGGCTGAGGGGACGGAGTTACCTCAAACAGCCAGACGAGGAGGACGACAGCACCCATGGAGCTCATCATGCTGCTGTAGTAGTGCAGGAGAGCTTCCCGGCAGCCGCGGCGCCAGAGGTTGAGCTCCTCCGTTTGGTAGTCGTAGCTGTAGTGAGCAGAGTTGTTGGTGACCTGGTACTGGATGCAGGGTCTCGGGGAGCTGGGGTTGCAGCAGCTGAAAGGGACACCATCCACCAGGTACCTTCCATCCACGTTGCTTTTGATCCGACTGTGGGCAAGGTTAGAGGGAAGCATGAACACACACACACACATATAGAGACAGACCGGAGCAAACGTGCACAGGAAAGGAAAGCAAAAGCAATGCAGGGTTTCCACCGTGCCTCCTGGTCGTGCCATTTCTCCACAGCCCCTGTTTGTACAGTGGTGTTTGTCCCAGGTTTATTTTCCTCTCTGAAGTCCTTTTCTGTGTCAAGGCTGCACTGAGCCTCTGAACTCTGAGTGGTGGAAACGTGCCCTCTTGGGTCGCTTTGAAGAAATGATGTTTTAAGAGAAGTAAATGGCAGAGAGAATTTCCAGGAGGGGCAGGCAGAAAAGAGTGATCACAACATAGTTAGAGTGGAAGGGACATGCCGGAGGTGACCTGAGCTTGGAAAAGGACCTACAGCAGCTTTAGGGCCCACCATATGTGGCTAGACCACTGATTCAGCACACCTAATAGCTTCTCTCTGATAATAGCTCCAGAAAGGGTCTATGCATTTATTCTTGGCTTAAATACTGGCTACCTTAGGAAGGTAGCTAGTATTTAAAACATGAAACGTTCTTCTGAAGTCCTTGGAGGAGCTCCCCAACTCTTGTTGTCTTGAGACTCTGGTTGTTCTCCATAAACAGTCATTTAGTCTGGTGCTTTATGAGATGTTTAGATGAGAGCTACTTAGAAGGCAATTAGTTCCACTGGCACTGCAAAATAGACTATAGTAACAGGACTGCAACTCTAACAAATACCATTTCACTTGGAAAACGACAGAATGGAGAGCCCCAGTGACCTAGAAAGGCAAAAAGAGAATCTGAGAGTCACTTGTAGCTTTCTATGTGGGTATTTGGAAGCTGCACCATAGAGAGACAGGTGATCGCAATGGCCTGGTGAAGCAACGTTCCACTTTGCAGCCATGACCTAAATATACCTAAACTCCAAATGCAGTTGAGGTTTTATCTCTGGATTTAAAGTATATGCTGAGTTGGGTCTAATTCCCATGGATGTGTACAAGCTCCACCAGCTTCAGACAGATTGGGTCAGGTCTTTGCTCTACAAATAATATAAAGATAGTATGGCAGGGGATGGACTCCCACCTTCCCTGGAGCTAAGGAGAACTTTGCTATTGGCTTCAAAGGGGCCAGAATATCCTACTAGGAATGTGAGCAGAGACCGTGCACCACTGTGTAGTTCGAACCTTGAATTAACATCCATTTGTGGATTTTTAATGCCCTGTTTCCAGCCTCAGTAGTACAAAGAAATTGCTGCGAGTCTCGTCGCAAACAAGCCATCAGTTATTAAGGACACTATAACCTTGTTTTCCCCCTGTGCTTTGCCCTTCCACTGCTGCTGGATTAAGTTACAGCCCTCAAATCTCCATATAATGCTGGCAAGGTGTTTTCAAGTAGTTATTTATACCCACGGGCATACCTTTGCAATGCCAATACTCCCTTATTAAACAGCAAATGTATTCGTTACAACCCCCCGGTGCCATAGGTTAAGCCTGGAACAGTTTTCACTCTGAAGTCCTGATTCTGGATTGCAAAAACAACCAGACCACCCAAGTGAAAACAATAATCAGAGAGACACACAAGTGAAATACCATTTACACCGTCAGAGAGGGATCCCAAGAGAGACACAACATTACTTCAGCCGCTTTTAACATAGGCAGTACATTTGAAAGGCAGATTGCTTCCAGCTCACGAGACCCGTGGTGCAACCACAGAGTATGAACATTAACGAATGATGGTCCCAAAGAACTTAGAATCAAGATCTCTTCCCCCAGTGCTGAATTCTCTAAAAGGTTGGGGGTATTTCTGCTCAATGCTCCTTTTTTCATTGCAAAAGTTCATTTGTTCTCATGCTTATTTTTCCCTTGCGCTGACTGCACCTAACCTGATTTGGAGATTACTGCCTCTTTGGGCACTGACATCAGAGCCATTAAGGTGTTTCTGCTCAATAATCTGTTCTGGTTTGCATAAAGGAAGCTAGTTTTTATGTCAGGTTTCACAAAAAAAGGCATAAGTATACACATAGAACATGGCTTTGTAAAGGAGAGAACTTAAAGTGCATTTGGCTACAAGGGACACTGTGTAAAGGCAGAAGATCATCAGGTCTTGACGCTCAGTCTTTTCACAGCAATCCATTGAGGGATATGAAAGGAAAACTCTAAACCTTAAGGTTTCAAAACACATGAGTTATTGGCAAAGCATTCCTGTTTCTATTTGTTTCCGTGAGACTGATTGATTGCCAACATCTAGGTGGACTTTTAAAAGTGGTATCAACAGACTATATCCAGGGAAGTCTTTTTTTAGAAACTTAATAAATTGCATTGAAATCTGCTTTAGGCTTAGAGAAGTTCCGATGCTTCCCTGTTGATCTGGGGAGTACATACGTGCGGCTCAGTGGAATGGCTTTATAAAGAAGTAAAAAGTAGAAATTATGATTTTAAGTCTGTTTACATCACACTGAGAGTGAGACTTGCATTTTGGTGCTTTACATTTTATGTTCTGGGGGAATGGTTGGACTTAAATGATTTTAAAGGCTTTTTCCAAACTAGTTGATTCTAAAATTCTACGAATTTGCAGGGGAGGAAGCAGTCTAACCATTTTATACAAGACCCCTCCATATAAAATATAACATTTTATACAAGACCCCCTCCAGTCAGTGCCTACTGGTACATTAGTGTAATATTGGTCAAACAACGTTACTATGAGATACAAACCCCACTAAGTCACTTACTCTTTCACTTCTTTGGAGCTGAAGTCCAGGTATCTGTTGCTGATCCACTGGATTTCGAACCAATCTTTGAAGCCATTGTTCCCACAGCATTTGAACTCGATTTGGAGCATGTCGATGGTCTTCTTCATGAAGCATCTGCCCGGGGTGTCCGTGTCCCGGTAGAACTTCATGCCATTCTTGAGCCCCTGGCCCAGTGTGCTCTCCAGAGAGCCCCTCATGAGAAAGCAAATCAGAGCAACGAAGAAAATGAGCATGTTAAAGAGGAAGCACAGTGCCAGGTAAGGTCTCAGCAAAGGCTTCCACCTGGCAAATTTAGCGGGATCCAGAGAGTCGTAACAAATTTTGCCAGCGAAACCATTGAAGGCGCAGGATAATATACCCATCAATATCAAAGAATTGGGCACAAAGTGGCTTTCAGAATTGTCCATCACTTCGCTTCGCTTCCGGAGCTCGATTTTGAGGAACAATCCCATGCTAAACACAAGGATTCCAGCGAACACCGAAAACCAGTTCATGAGCCATAGTCCCTGGGCTAGTTTTACCCTTTTCTTCTGGTTGAATTTGACTTTCAGCAGTGCCATCTTTGTAATGGGAGATGTTGGAAGGTTTCGCAGCCTGGACCCCTCTTCTCGGCGGAAGCTACTTGAGGAAAAACCATTCAGGCATTGGAAGAGACCCTGACCAGCTCAGCGGGAAGCAAACCGCTCCATGGTCCTTCCATCTTGAGCTCCCCACGTTGGGGATTCAAGCAAGTAAAATATTCAAAGATCCCAATGAACAATTTCACATTAGTGAGAAAAAACAGGCAGTCGGCACCTCTGGCTATTTGTGGTGGTTCCTTCCAAGCAAAGGAGAAACTGTCTCAAGGTTTCAGATGATTTGCTCTGGATCTGCAAGACGTCATTCTAATACCTTTAATCATTTGATCCAATTTGGAGGGATGTCTGTCAACAGATGAGTGGAAATAATCCTCATTTTACTATTCAGTAGATTTGTGCTTTCTTATGATAGGCTGCTGGGCAGAATATGAAAACCCAGGGACATAAAAAGGTCTTTGTTGCCAGAAGAACCCTTTGAGGAAAAAGGAAGAGGGCTTGAGATTACAAAGAAAAAAAAGGCTGTTTATTTGAATACAGAAACACACTTCCCCTTCATGAAGCTGATTTATTCATATCTACAGCCCAAACCACCTTTTTAGTCCTTATCTTTCTGTGTTGGTTGACTTGAGATGTCATCCCGTGGCTTATGTGTTCTGGAAGCAGATAAGCGTGTAGTTGACAGTGACCTAAAAAAACTAAGCTTGGTAATTTCTGCTTGTTCCCATGGCTTCCATCATTTCCAGGGCCTTCAGGAAACGTTCAGAGAAACTCAGTAGCTGGAATCTAGAGATGCTTTTACGTAAAGCGAGCCGACGTGAGCAGCTTCGTGGCTGATCACTGAGCCAGGAGGGGAGCAGCGATGCCCAAGGGGACCCGGGAGCTGCAGCCAGGGAGGAACCTGCCCCAGCAGCCGGGGAGGGACCCTCAGGTCATTGTCACTGTGCAGTGCGAAGCAGCAACCCCTGGGTCTGCTGAGGGACCATCACCCTGGCTCTGCTTTCACACTATAGTGGGGAGGAAAAGAGGGATGGAACCCCCTCCTTTGGTGGTGGCCTTGCTCCTTATGCCACACAGCGTTCCAGGTGCTGGGGTTTTGCTCTTTCCAGTGCTTTAGGAGTTTTACTTTGCTCACCCTGCAGAGGTGCAGAGCTATGGAGGCAGTCCTGTGCTGGTTCACCACTGCCATGGCAATGAGAATTAACCTCAGCAGTGCACAGTCACCCTGCAGGTGTGTGAGAGAGTGAGAAAACACTGCAGGTGAGAGAGGAGCGGCCCCAGGAGAGGGATGGGAGGCTCTGCCCAAGCCAAGCTGCGCTGCTGCTGCTGCCCCAGCGTCCTGGAGACATCCTCTTGTGGCTGCCAGCACATGGTGCACCAGCCCTGAGGGGAAGGGGAAGGGACCTGCCCAGGAGGAAGGCAAGTGTGAAAAGTAATAGTAATAAGTAAATAAGTAAAAATAAGTAAAAAAATAAAAAGTAATAAGGCACTGAAAACCAGCACGTTGGTAGTGTGCTGTGGTGTGTTACCATGGATGCTGCTCAGCTGCCACCAGAGATTCGGGAGGTCTCTTCAGTAAGGACAAGGCTATCAAGCTGCTGCTTTTTACTATGCTAAGAAGGGTTTTGTGATGGACCTTTCCTGGCTTCCCAGGGCAGGGCTGGAGTCACCGTCCCTGCAAGTGTTCACAGCCCGGGTAGACGAGGCCTCAGTGCCAGGGGTCAGTGGTGGCCTTGGCACTGCTGGGCAATGGTTGGACTGGATGAGCTTAAAGGTCTTTTCCAACCTGTGATTCTGTGATTGCAGTGGCCTGAGGAGCAGCTTGTAGCTGGGGTGTTCCTAAAGCAGGCCTGGCTGCCAGCGTTGCTGCTGCCCTTGCAGGCAGAGGGTGCATAAGAGGGAAGGAGGAAGGCAATTATCCATCAGGGACTGTTCTCTCTGCTTGCCAGGAAGTGGATGAAAAGTGCTGTTCCTGTTAAATGTTTTTGTGCAATAAGCTGCAATAACATCCCCCCTGGTTTCTTGCCAAAATATCCCATAACCATGCAGTGCAATGTTACTGTACTTCACTGGCTCCTCCGGGGTTCAGCTAGGAAACACGAGGTAGTTTGGAGGGTGTATTTTACCTAACAGCCTGAAGTCAGTTCTAGATAAACGAACTTGAAACTATTTCCTTTCTGGTCAGTGATGGCAGAGTGAAACCAGTTAAAGTGAGAAAGAACTTTCTATCAGGATCACCAGGACATACAGTGAATTATGTCCTGAGCTGCAGTTGGTAGGACAAGAAATAGTAAACCTGCCCACACCAGATGTAAGCCTGGTGCTGCTCTGGATATGGGGAAGTGTGTATTCAGGAGCACGGATGAGTCTGAATACCCACTACCTCAATAACTTAACATTCAGATGTCCATGCTGAATCTGACGCAGCAAACCCGTGTCATTGTATGCACTAGGGTGTTTCCTGTTCATTCAGGAATAAAACAGTGGAAGAGAACATGCAGCATATGCTTCAGGGCTCATGGTCCCTCCGAATTTACTCTCCTCCTTAAACCAAGGTACCAGGAAGGGGTCTAATAAATCACTCCTCAATGTGAGTGTTTTCTGGGGGGTGATCAGTGATTGACCTCATGCTCAGGAGGGCACACTTGGGCACCAATTAGACCTTTCAGACTTTAGGTGGCACCTTTAAAGTCATCACAGAAAGGGATCAACGCAACCAACCCAACCCAGATCTGGAAAGCTGTTGCTTATTTGGGTAGTTTCAATAGTCTGACACCAGTGGGGGACATAGAACCATAGAATGGGTTGGGTTGGATGGGACCTACAGCGACAAAATGTCCCCGACTAAACCACTCAAGTTAACTCTCACCATGCTGGGAAGCTTTAGGGGGGATTGGTGGCAGTAAATCACATGCTGTGCTCTGAGGCTTCCTTCAAAGTGAGGTTAACCCGTTTCAAAGAGGGGAGTTAGTGCTTCCCACTTATTCCAGACGTGGAGCTTCGGCACAGACGGATCAGCTGGGGGCTGGCTCAAGGAGAGCAGCCTCAGGAAGAGGAAGCTTCTGGGGGATCATCACCAAGTATTTTGGGGTATGAATGGTACCAAAAAGAGACATGGTTTTGCCTGGACGTGCTTTTCCTCACACATCTTTATCTTGGCTGGGATTCACCTTTAATCGGGCAGACTTACTATTGCTTTCTCCCTCAAGCAGGAATAACTGAAGCTGAGCTATAGCAGACAAACGAATTGCTGCAAGAATGTTTGAGTTAATGGTCTCCTCAGAGGCTGCCTGGTGAGCACAAGTGTGTAATTCATGTGCTACTCTGGAGAGGAAACTGTTAGAATAAAACACTCCAAATATTATTTTGAACTCACCCTGAATGTGTTCAAATCCAAAATATTGCTGAAATATTCTCATTTTTATGTCCAACAATACTATTTTGATAGTTTTCCAAAAAGCTGTGCCTGGTGACCTAAATATCAGCCACAAACCTACCAGTTAATGCTAAAAGGGAGGGAAAAGTTGGTTTTAATGCAGACAATTCAGTCTGGTGTTTGCTATAGAGTCTGCTGCCCAGACCTGGACCAACTGTTCTCTGTCTTTGGGAGTATGAGGTATAAAAGGCCAATTCCCTCTATACAGGTGTATCCTATGTTCCTAAACTATGGAAGTGCTATTAGTTGGTAACAAAATAAAACCCTGGCCCCATCTTTCTTTCATGCTGCTCTGTGATATGCAACGTGTGGCTTTCTTGGGTTCTTTTTTGTTTCCTTTCCTTAGAAGTGGTTACCTTTCATGGCAGGAGTGAAGATGTCTGGTTTTACCTGTGATAGGAAGTTATCGTGTAGAGATAGGAGAGGGTTTTATGAACTGTAGCTCGTGGTTTTGCTCACAGTTGGAGCCGTGTGGTGTGTACAGGGACGTTCCTGAGGAACAGTGTGATAAGATGCTGTACCACGTTGTGTGATTAACAGGCAGAGAGAAGTCTTACTTACGACTTCCTTTCTCCTCCTATGTACACCACGAAGTCGGAAGGCTGCTGTTCTTGTGGCGGGTCAGATGCCTCCAAGTCTTGAGGCTGGAAACAGAAGCAAGTGTCTAAATTCACTGCTGGGGCTGTTGGACACCTGGGAAAGTTGACTTGACCTGGATCCTGTGGCTCCTAAACTACACCAGGGCGCACGGGGAGAGGGCACTGCATGGTTCTGCACTGGGTAGTTCCCAGCATTTCAACCATCCTTATCCACAGTGTGGGTAACGTGTTCAGAAAACACCTTTTTTTGACCCTCAGGATGGACACTCTGAGTATTTATTTGTATATTATACTACTACTACCATGATACTATTATGAGTATGTATGACTGTGATGCCTAGGGTATAGTGTTCCCTGCTGAAAGGAAAGGGAACAGGGAAAGTGGTAAGTCAATGTTTGTACTTCTAGAAACAGGAAAGAAGTATGTTGGGAATTGAAAGAAGCTTACAAAAGGCTCATGATAGTTACTACTGCTGGAAAACAGCTCCACAGACAGATCCTCCAGTGAGATAAATCAGATCCTGATGTGAATGGAAATGCTGAGATTCCGCAAGTTGCACAGTTTGGGTTTTTTCTTGCTATTTGTATCTTTCCTGGCTTTTTACAGCATGGGCACAAGGTCCCTTGTGCAGATCCAGTGGCTGTAATGGGAAAGCTATGTGGAAAAATAGGCTGGAGACATAAGAGGTGGGGAGTGGCTGATGGAAAGGGGGCAGAGCTGAGGTGCAAAAGGGTGATGCATAAAGGAGGTAAAGAAGTGTACTTGTCTCTGTACAGTTCTCAAATGCAACAAGTCTGCCTTCAGACAGCACTCTCATATGCTGGGAGAAATCCACCTGGATCAAAGCCGGATGTATATGAAGGGTGGGTACGTATGCACAAAAACTCCTTCCACTGGAAAATTTCTAAGTATTTGGTAACATCTGAATCAGTTCCGGGTGAAGCCACTGAGATTTGATCCTTGTCTATGTACAGCTATTGCTTACATAGGAGGAAACTTTAAAAAACACCCCAAAACCCAAACGAAACCCCAAAAGGACACCTTAATTAAAAAAGAATTAAAAAATCCAAGCCCTCAAGAATATAATGCAGGCAAGTGTGCAAGGAATTGTGTCCTCCAGGTATTTCTTAGGTGTGTTTTCACACAACCAGTGGGGCTAGAGCCCGCAGCAGAATCCATTTAAAAGAAATAGGGCTGGATAAAGAGAGAATGCAAGTAACTCCATTTTCATTCCTGGTATTCAGAGAAGCTGGGGCACGCAGAGGGAGGAAACGCCTGGACTCCAGTGGGAACCTCTTGGGATGGATATCCAGGTGGGATGGTGGCCTCGCTGGGAGCAGAAGCAAAGTGACCTGCTGCTTCTCTGAAGACAAGCTTTGGTCCGTGCTGCCTCTCCCAGCCTCCGCCAGTGCTGACACTCGAAGTTCTGTGTGGTGCTGGGGAATGGTCACAGTTTTCTGCCATAGGTTCATCGTTGTGTATTTTCTTGCATAGACCCCTCTTGCAGCACTGTGTGCAGGGCTGGTGTCCTCAGGGTAAGAAGGACACGGAGCTGTTGGAGCAAGGCCAGAGGAGGCCACGAGGATGATCAGGGGCTGGAGCAGCTCCCGTATGGAGACAGGCTGAGAATATTGGGGCTGTTCAGCCTGGAGAAGAGAAGCTGCTGGAGACCTCAGAGCAGCTGCCAGTGTCTGAAGGGGGCTACAAGGATGCTGCAGAGGGACTCTGCATCAGGGACTGGAGCGACAGGACAAGGGGTGATGGGTTCAAAGTGAACCAGGGGAAGTTCAGGTTAGATCTAAGGCAGAAGCTCTTCCCTGGGAGGGTGCTGAGGCGCTGGCACAGGGTGCCCAGAGAAGCTGTGGCTGCCCCATCCCTGGCAGGGTTCAAGGCCAGGTTGGACACAGGGGCTTGGAGCAACCTGCTCTAGTGTGAGGTGTCCCTGCCTGTGGCAGGGGGTTGGGACTGGATGAGCTTTAAGATCCTTTCCAACCCAAACCATTCTATGATTCTATCCGTTCTATATAGGTTACATGAATTTAGCCACTGTGCAGACAGAGGCAAAGCAGAGCTGGTGGTGCTCTGGTTGGGGAATTACTGTCCCTGAACACACTCATTCAGTGGGCTCCTCTGAATAGTTTTCTCCCTTGCAGGATGTTTTTAGTCCTCCACCTTGCTGTAGGCAGGGTAGCTTAGACCCAGCTTGTTTTCACAGCAGCTCTGCCTGCTTCTGCCCTCCCTGCAGCACAGTGTGGGTGTGCAGGGAAGGGGACCTTTGCAAGCTCTCCCGAGCAGGTTAGACACAGAGCAGCCCTGTCTCCTGGCCCAGAAGAGGCTGCCAGGCATTCTCTTAGTGTCAGCACTGCTTATCGCTCTAAGGGAAGACACCGAGCTCGTGCCACCCTCCCTTCTCCAAGGTGAGATTAGCAAAGACAAAGCAGCCCTGACCAGGCTGCACCGCGAGTCTCCTTGACCCAGGGGAACAGAGACAGCCGGGCACATCTCCTCAAACCAGCTGTGCACAAACTCTCCCCAACTTCCCGCTGGATATTCCTGAGGCACAAACTCTGCCCAACCTTCCCACTGGGTATTCCTTAGTTGCAAGCTTCAGAAAGGGAATTCAGGAGCCGGCAGCTTGCTGCAGGCAGCTCAGGGCATGTCGCGACACCCTCCTTCACCCTCTTTGAAGGAGGCTTGCTTCAGTGAGAGGTTTCATCATCAAGTCGTCTCGAGACACGATAGCACAGAATTCCTCACTTGTTGAAACCAGACACTCTCAGTAAAACTATTTCATCACTTCCATAGTTAAGATACGGTTTTTGAGCTCTTGAACAAACAGCTTAAGGCTCATCTGCAGACAGGAAGCAATTTTCCTGATGCCTTGTCAGTTGAGGTGAAAGGTACAATATGAAGCTACAGATCCTGTGGACTAGACTTCTACTCTGTCCATGTTTAGCCTTTCCTCTGTGTGGTTCCAATGAAATAATCAGGCAGGCAGCTTTATAGTTCAGACCTGCCAAAGGATCCTGAACATTTTCTTTCCAAAACACTGATTTTGGAAATAAGGTGTCAAAATAAAAAGCGTTTTTATTCTAGATGCAATTTGTGCATCCAGAAAACAGATGCTAAGAAATTAAAAAAGTAGCTGAGATTTTAAATTAGAGATTTACAAATCTGTAATTTAAGTTCCAGATTATATATTTGTAACTATCCCGTAGAACACTTGCAGATACATAAACTTACTCCTACCACGCTTTTAAATACTTCTGTAAAGATTTGATGAGCATATAACCCTCAATTCACCCGAGCTATCGCTTTCCACTAGATTTGACTGGAAAATGGACTCTCAGATGAGTAATTGCACTTATGGGGTACCAGGTAATACTCTCTCACCCTCATGGCATTTTACTTCCTTCCTACCTGCAAGGGCTTGCAGAATGCCACGGTTTTAAGACAGGCGAGTAACACAGGAGCTGCCTGCACCGGTGATAGCAGGCGGGAGTGTTTGGGGCCACAGCTGACAGCCTGCTGGTGCTTACGCTGATCGTGACTTCCTTTTCCATATGGATTTTTAATAAGGAAATACTTGTTAAAATAACTAGATAGAAATGCTTAGGTGACTCTCTAACAGACCGTAGTAAGTTGCAATTGCTGTACTGGTAGAGGCTGTGAACATGCCAGTAAACCTTTTCTAATGTGTAACCTGTGTGTGTTCACACACTTCTGTTTCAAAATAGTTTTGACTTTCTCCTAGTACGGTTCTCCAGCAGGGGAAGGCACGTGTGCAGCCACGTGGACGTGTCCAGGACTATAAATCACACCTAAGCATTGGCCTGACCACGCTTTTTCAGGTTTGCTGTTCTCAAATGGAGTTTTCTTGTTTCATGTCATGCTTGAGACCAGGATTCAGTTACTGGTTTTGTATTACAAAAGTAATGGTAAATCTTTAAGTGAAAGTAATTGTCTGGAACATCTTTAGCAGCCTCCTCTAAGTCACATTCCTGAAGGGTATTACCTGATCATTCTGGTTTGACAAAGCACTCGGAGGAAAAAAAGGAACTGGGATGTCAGTAACTGACCTCTGACAACTGTCACGAAGGAAGCATTTTCAAGCTGAAATTGAAGCCGAAATTCCCCTGTTTTGAGTCACGCTCTGTTTACTCAGGCAATACTGCGCGCTGTGGACCAGCACCTCATAGTGCTACACGCCAGTTGGAAGTGTACGGAGCAGCACACACCTCTGGTACCTGCAGGAGTCTCTGTTTCTGTATTTGGCAGCGTCTACCAACACACTAAGTGAACTTACATGGTTACAGCTTTTGGCTGGCAGAACAAAGGCATTTCTGTAGTTCTTACAGGCCCCACGGTTTGCAATCCCAGGACCAGAAGCTGCTAAGGGGATTGACTTGTCACTACCAGGGTATGTGGAGAAAGATTCTAACTTCAAAGTTCTGATCACGTTCCTTAACAAGACATTAAAAATTATACATATTAAAGCAAGACTAACGGTTTTCTTCAAATCGTTTTATGATCCTGTTGATACAAAGAAGAATCATTAGTAAAGGGACAACTGAAATAAGAGTAAGTTTATTTGAAATGCAAAATTCAATTCAGTCAAAAAGTATACATTAACTGAAGTAAATGGAAAGTTGTAAAAGAATATATAAAAGTTCCCTTTTTTCCTCCCCCTTTAAATTAAGTATGCTGAAAAAAACCTTAGTTTCTCTACTCAAACCCAGTCAAGCACTCAAGTGAAGTTTCAAGTACTTCTCATGGCAGTAAAGCAGTTTTGATTGATAGTGTTAATTCTGTTGGAGGCACATATATATGTATAGCATAAATATTTTGCAGTTTTAAAATGTAACTCTAAGCTGATTCTTGCAATATGTCACAAGTTAAGGACTGGTTTTGGAAACCTCAACCTACTATGTATGCTTTATGTATGGAGAGTGGTCACTTCACACCACTAACAGGGCACTCCATGCTGCGGCTGCTACTTTTTTGTTTAGCAGGAGTGAAGAAATGGGACTTAAGTCAGTGCACTTTATGCAAGATAACATGCAGCGTGGGAACTGAAATATAGCACCTCCACTTCCCATTTTCGTGACTCCCTCTGTCAACACTGCACCTACACAGTAGCAGCATGTTGTAAATTAACCACAGCACCAAAGCCTAGGGTCTACTGACAGATGAAAGTGGTAGGATGTCCCTGAACACCTCTTCTGAAGTTTGACTGCAGCGGAGCAGTTCAGCCAGCTTCTGTGATGCTAATCAGCACTTGCTGCATGCCCCTGAAAGCAGACTCGAAGTATTTCATCCATCCCAGGTTGAAAGCGTTTACAGAAGGAGCATCCTCTCACAAACTGTTTTCAGGCTGTGAAAGTTCAGTGTTTATATAGCCTCTTATAGGTTTATTAATTCAAGCAATCAGTGTAAAAGGAGAGCACGAAATGTTCATTAGGAGACTTTTCTTTCCTTCAGGCTTCTCTCACTTGAAATAAAAGCCTGAAGAAAACTTCCAGATTTCACCCCTATCAGAAGAACCTGGCTCATCGTAGCATAGGCTTAGGATTCATCTCAAGTCTGCTTCACTGTTTGGCTACAAAAGCTGCTTTAGATTAATCTTTTGTCCTCATTAGTCCCTGAATATTCCCTCCCCTCCAAATGTGCTCCCCATAAGGTATCATACTGTTGCCAGCAACTCGAGAACCACTGAAATACACAAAATTTGGAATCTGATCTTTCCATTCCAGCACATCTTGTGCTATTTGCTGCTAATTCAGGCTCTGGATGAGTGAAAGCAGCACAACAGCTCAGAGAGGCTCATTTGTTCGTGTATCAGTGCCCCTTGCCCCACCTTAATTAGAAGAATGTCTGCAATTAGGTACTGCAGCAGTGGGGAAATTACAGAGTGATACATAAAGATTACAGCAGCAACCAGTGTAGGACAGTAAACTGTGTTATGACTGGTATTCTGCAGCTAAAAAAGAAACCCAACCCAGTCACACCTTGCAATTCGCAATGTAAATACTGAATGGAATCATTTAATGGCATATGGGGGGGGTGAAGTCCCACAGTTTATGATTCAGTGCATTTATACCAGGATTTCTTGCTCAGCACCAAGCTGCCCCTGCAGTCAGTCCCAGCAACTGATTCTTTCCTGCTCAGGGATCAGGCTCCAGTTGGGTGAAGGCCTGTCAGTCGCCAGCCAGTCAAAGTCATCCACCAGGTTCCAGTTGTTTCGGTTCCTGTCCAGCCCCGAAGACTCGAAATCTCTCTCAATACCAGGGTAGCTCCAGGTGTAAGGGGCAAAGGAGACCCTGGTGCAGTCCTCGATCACGGCTCGGCTGGTCACCTGCACGTAGAAGCGGCTGTTGCGGGTGCGATGGGTGCGGAGCTGCTGGCAGG
>NW_009919422.1:0-388 GCF_000696875.1 Nestor notabilis
GCTGTCTGTGAGAAGGATGACGAGATGCCAAGTGGTTATGAGTCCCCCTGGAGCACATGGAAGGGAAGGTCACTCGGTGCCTTGCCAGGGTTTTTTCCAACTTGATGGTTGACTAGTGACACAGTAATCATATGGCGAGGAAGTCTAGGTGGGATCCTGCACCAGAGACAGCAGAAGTGCCATGTGCAGCCCAATGCGTGATGTGCTGTGCCCAGCATGCCACCGCCGTGGGGTCCTCCCACAACAGCATGCATCACGTTGCTCAAGCTGAGTGTTTTGGTGAAGCATCTTTCCTTATGCATTTCTTTTTTTTTTTTTTTTTTTTTTTTAAGATTTTTTTTTACACATTGACAAAAAAAAAAAATTAAAAATTTTGAAACTTTGTCTC
>NW_009919422.1:590-22897 GCF_000696875.1 Nestor notabilis
CCATGGAGCCAGCCGCCCCATGCCCATGCCCGTCAGATCCACCTCCGCCGGCTCTACCCCAACTCATGTCCCGCAGGACTCACTTGCTGGAGTCGGTGGAGATGTGCAGGAAGCTTTCTCACAAGGTGAATATCACACTGAACAGAACTACATCTGGTGTTAATCCTGCATCATCATGTAAAAGAGGGGACATTCAGACTGATACAAGAAAGTTCTTCCCTGTGAGACTGGTGAGGCACTGGCACAGGTTGCCCAGAGAAGCTGTGGCTGCCCCATCCCTGACAGTGTTCAAGGCCAGATTGGACAGGGCTTGGAGCAACCTGGTCTAGTGGAAGATGTCCCTGCCCATGGCAGGAGGTTGGAACTAAATGAGCTTTAAGGTCCTTTCAACCCAGACTTCTATGATGGTTCTGCATGTAACAGAAGCATAACTCACTGATACTGAGACAATAATTACAAACCCCTTTCCTGCACTCTAGACCAAAGAGATTGGGGGCACATTTTAATCTTTACAATTTAATGAAATTATTTCTGTGATGGTGATCTTCCCTCAGGGGAAGGGTTCTTCCATTCCAGAAAGTTAGTCCCACAAATAATTTAACAGTTAGACATTAAAAACTGGTCATATTTTCAAATGTGATGGTCGAACTGTGCTATGATTTGCAGAGGGAAAAATCAGTTTAATGATCAAAAGTAGGAAAACAAGCAGCTCTCTTATTCAGAGTGTTTATCTAACAGCTGCTCACCTCTCTGTTGGTTATGGGACAGAAAGGGAGATGAAATCTTTGCAGCACAACTTGGTGAAGGCTGTTCCTAACAGAGCAGTTGCTGGCATGCACATCTGCAGAATGGCTCATGTGCTCTGCTAGAGACACAGATGTGCAGCAGTCCTGTGGGGATAAGAAAAAAGTGCTAAACCTGAGAAATGGAGAGGGAAGGGAAGGGAAGGGAAGGGAAGGGAAGGGAAGGGAAGGGAAGGGAAGGGAAGAAGAAACAGAAGGGAAGGCAAGGCAAGGTAGGGCAAGGCAAGGGAAAGAACAAGAGAAGAGGAGAAGAATAGGGGAAGACCATGATGGAGAAGCATAAGGACACACAGGACAACGAAATTTTTCTTGCTCCACCCATTGGAATTCCTTCTTTTGCACTTTTCTACATGTTACTCCCCTCTGCATTTGAAAAAATACCACTTTCTGGCCTAAACTCACTGCTGCCAACTGCCCCAGAAGTAGATGTAAGAAGTCTACCTATTACCACGTAGCTTCAGCTGAATTCGTCTCTGTCCACTTTGTACTCCTTTTCTTTGGTAAAATCGGTATGGTTGTATCAAATGTGTAAGCTGTCCGTTTGTGAATAATACAGCTTATTGTGCTTTGAAAAAAATCAGGGCAGCAGTTGACATACGTATTTTTATCCCCCAACTGCTGTAGGTAGTGTGAGTTTATACTTAGCTGCTGTTGCTTTTTTTTAAAAACAAAAGTTTTACAGTCACGCGTTTCAAAAAGTCCAACCTTTCCATGTCAAAGCCATTGTGAGCTCAAGAGGGGTTCCAAGACTTGAAGACAACCAGATGAAATGGGAACTTGTTCAGCTCAATGCAGACCACTGCCTATTCCTCAGATACTGGAGAGACTTGGCTACCTGGTGATGCAGGAAGGCAGCAAGCAAAGACATGACTGTCAGAAAGAAACTTGGTAAATATTATTTTACCTTCAGGGACCATCTCACTGCAGAAGGGGAAATTAGTGATTCTTCAGTCCTACCTAGTTCAACTCTGCTCATGGTGAAGGAAGCCATTCCCAATAGGAATTGGTGCTGGTCCTCTGTATTTCTCAGGAGTGGTGATGCATGGTTTCTCTGTGCTCTTTTCTTCCTTCTACCCATATTGGTCCAGAATTCTTCATCTTTACTATTCCAGAAGCATCCTAGAATGTAGAGCTGTGAGAAGAACAGCAGCAGGACCTAGTCTCCCCTCTGACAGACACAGAGGTTGTTTCTGAACATGATGCACATTTCTGGAGGTGGGCATCCGCTCATATTGTATTCTTCTGACTGACAATAAAAGAAAGTAGGACAGAAAATACACCTCTCACTAATGCTCTGGCTAGGACTTCAGCTGTTTCTGGTCAGAGACAACCGGCAGGCAGCAACCCTTCATGTGGACCTCTTGGTACTCTGTGGGAAATGCCACTGGATATTGGACATCTTAGAGCTTATAGTACCAAGGCACTGCAGCCTCTCTCATGTGTCAGTCCTTTGCAGTCAACAAGAGCCCTCACCTTGTTGCAGAGGTCAGGTTGTTTAGTTCTTTAAAAGGTAAGTTTTATCATGTGGAGTCTCAAAACTAGAGGTGGTGTTTTCTCATTCTAGGTAGGGAAGATCACGAGTATTAGTGTCAAATACTTTAGTCAGATGGACGATCTTCTTTCAAAACAAGCAAAGCATGAAAATAAACTTCCCAGAACTGATGCTGTATTTCAAAACCAAGCATATTTTAAATAACAATTTGCATTTATCAGCTGCTCATTGGATATAAACTTCTAGAACAATCTTCTTCCCTGCCTAAATGAGCTGCTGCCAGAAGAAGGTGAGGAAAGAGACTACAAAATGGTAGCAGAGGAGCAGGAAGTGTCAGTATAATTGGCATGTGATGCCAGCGAGGACTGCAAGCATACTCAGTATGGGAAAAGGCTGATACTTGTTCTCCAGAGCCAGGTGATGGAGAACATCCAGTCAGAAAACACTGAGTGTCTACAACTCAACTGTGAGAAGGATATGTCTTTTCTGATCCCATCGGTAGGAACAAGCTCCTCATCTCTCTAAACACTTCCAGAACCAACAGCAGAAGCAGGCATTTCCAGGGAGGCAAGATGCCAAATACCAGAGGCACAACACTCCATCTGTTGCTGTGGGTGGTCCAGTCGCCTCCTCTTCATCTCTACAACAAGTTTGATGGTTACAGCTGAGAGCTCTAAAGTGATTTCTTTGGCAGCTGCCTCTCCTTCCCCTCTTTGCAGATTGGCTTTCTTTTTCCAGTCTGAGTGAAGTGGAACAGCAGCGCAATAAGTCCTACCAGTTACTGGGAAAATCTGGTCTATCTGCTTCATCATTTTCCCCTTTTCTTTTTTAATTAGGAAAGCACAAAGAGATGAATTGATCTCCTTTCTGCTGCTAGGAGTAATGAACACATGATTATAGTAGTACAGTCGCTGTCCTACTTGATAATTTTTCACTTTACAGTATTGCTTTGGCATCCAAATTTGCTCTTGATCCATCTGCTTTTTTCTTTGGAGATCCTGGCAAAAGCCATGACAAAGCAAACTTCCTTCTGCACAGTTTACAATCACCAGAGCTGTCTTCCTCAAACTCCTGGCTCCAGGAGAAGCTGATGTAATTAATCAAGGGCTCATTCATGCCTTTCACCTGAATGACTGGTTCATAAGGGGTAGTCTTCATCAGGACCTGTTAATATTGCCCAAAGTGAAAACTTGGGTTTTTTCTAGGTTTTTAACACCTGTCAGCATTGCAAATATATGTTGCAAGGAACCAGGTATTATATAAAACTATTCTGGGCTGGGCTAAGGACCTGTGCAGCAGCTGCATCACAACAGCTTGATGTCGGTGGTGGTGATGACTCCCTGGAAGCAAAACATCTATAGGCAATGCCTGCAGTACTCTTATTTCAGGGGGGGTGTAACAAAAACATTTAAATTCTTTATGCTAACTTTTGCGTATCCACCAGATTCTTATAAAATGTCACCGTGGAGTGAGGAGGAAAAGGGAGTGAAGATCTCGGTGCTGTTCCATCTCTTGCTGCTGTGACCTAGGAATGGGCAGGGATGCCAACATCTTTTCTTTCCTCCCAGGGCACAAGTCGTCTGAGAGCTTCCCCATCAGTGCAGGAAGGTCTAGAGAAGGAAACCTTTAAAAAGCTGAATCCCAGTGATCTTGATCATGCTCCATCCCTGGCAGTGTTCAGTGTCAGGTTGGACGGGGCTTGGAGCAACCTGGTCTAGTGGAAGGTGTCCCTGCCTGTGGCAGGGGGTTTGGAACTGGATGAGCTTTAAGGTCACTTCCAACCCAAACCATTCTGTGATCCTGTGATTTTATGATACAGTCTTAAGATAAGTTTCCTCTGTAGGCAATCTCTCGATCTTCCATTGACCAGAGGGAGAACGCAGTAATACAGTATCAGGATCAAATGCCCCGATGTCATTCCAGTTGAAATAGTCTGATACATAGGCCACCATCTAATCAGAAAACTAATGCTGCTGTTTATTATCTTGAAAGTGAAGAAAATATCTGTCAGGATTTCACAGAGGCAAATATGATCCACCACCAGCAGCAGAAAGGTGGAAGTTCCTCATGTGATAACCACAGTGGTGGCTTATCCAACTACTAGAACAACTCTTGCAAGAAAAAAATGGTCAGCAGACTCCATAATAAGTTTCCTGGAATGATCCTTCCGGAAAGGCAATCTGCATAATTAGTGCTATTTCATATTAATCATGCAAAATCAGGCAAATTCAAGGCAAGTGGAGAATACAGGAAACAGGATAAAATTTCTATGTTCGCGTATAATAAAATAATTGAATGCCACCAACCAGGAGGGCTTTGGGTGGCTTCTGCACATAGATGTCCAAACAAGCTCATTAGCATTATTCATCTTTCACAGGGTAGACAGGCTAGAATTTTACAACTTTTCGCTCCCAAAAGTAACATTGGGTAGGATGGTGGCCATGCTTCCCTGTGCCATACAGTGACAGGACTTGGGACATCAGGAGACCTGGATAAAGCGGCCTCCATTGTATTAAGAGGTGCAGAGGAGTCCCCTTTATCACAGGTCCCAGACTTGTAGGCCAACATCTGCATTTTTTCCCAGGAATTGCATGCTGTTTGTACGTGCACAAGAAGACCCAGTGCCTTGCTGCTGGCTTGGGCATGATGCCAGTCAGTTGGCAGCATAACCTGGAGGGAAAGCTGCTGATAGAAAGCACGTCATCTCAGTAGCATGTTCTGGCAGTGCTCAAACAGCACTAAAATCCACAGACAAAATGTAGGAATAGGCACTCTGACAGCCCCCCAGCCAAGGATGGGGTAAAAGCCAGCGCCCCATTTGGAAGATTAAAGCAGCACGTCTGGAATGAGAGACGCCCGACATCAAACAAAAGTAAATGTGTAATGTACAGTTGTTGTTACTGCAGTTGAGTACAGCTGCAGAATGTCACATCACATGTCTCTGGCAATCCCACACGTGTTGTCTTCATGCCCTCACTGGAGTAAATGACAGGACAGGATCCCAAGCACCGAGATCTTAGAGCATGGTCAGACACTCAGCATCAAAGTGGTGCTCCTGGAGGCTATGCCAGTGTGGACATCTGTTGCCTGTGTGGGTTAACAGCCTGCTTAAAGCCATTTTCTATGAGCAGTTAAAAGCACGGGAATGGCTGAGATGGGGCCAACACACCATTACAGGGACCTGCTCATGGCAAAAGCTCAGCTCAGGGCCATCAGCTCCGCAACCTGAGAAACTGCAGCTACAGACCACCTGCCAGGGCAGAAAACATGACCCCACATCATCAAAACCTCCAAATAAAACCAAAACAGCGCAGCGCAAAAAGGGTGCTGGAGGAAAGGAGGCTTGGCAAGGACAGGGAGTCATGTCTGCAGCGGCTGCGGGCGTTGAGGCTCTACAAAATTGGGCCATGACCAGCAGGATGCTGAACTGTGAGAATATGGATGTTTTTGCCAGAGGGACCAGCACAGGGAACCAGAATAGATGGCTGAGATCATTATCTTCCCAGCATCAACCAAGAGGCGATAAGCATCATCCCCGACACACGGCAGCTTGCTCATCTCTTTTACAGGCAGCAGCCAGTGTGACGGTTCCTTTGCAGATTGTGGCCCCTTGCTGGTCCCTGTCATTCTTGCAGAGCTGTGGCAGATGTTCAGGGTGGTGATGGAATCCCTCAAGCAGAGCCTCGCACTAGACAAGTGTTCAGACAGGAACCTGGCAGGTCAGTGCCACCGTCAGGGACAGCTAAGTGCCTATCCCCTGGCTGTGTGGCACACAGAGGGAGAAGATTGCTTCCTTCAGCAATGCAAGAGAAGAGCAAGAATTCAGTTATCTTTCATTCTGCGCAAACCTCAGTGATATTGATTGCAACAGAGAAGCCAGCAGTAATAATGGCTCTGCAAAAATGAAGAGCATGGATGAGCTGTGTCACGGTCAGCACCCAGCAACTCCTGTCGTGGGGAGAGAAACATCTGCCCTTGAGCTGCCATACGAGCACTGTCCTTGTCAAGGAGAAAACTGGTGTGATAGCTAATTAGCCAAAGAGGTGATGAGGCAGACAAGCAGAACTAGTTCCAGAGCAGATCCCCATCCCTCACTAAGAGGAGCTACTTTGACAGGGTGCTGCCATATACTGGCACACCAAGCTCTGTCCTGCGAGGGGGACCCTGGTGAGGACCACTGACGGATGCATGGCCAAGCACTGTGGCATGAGGAGGTTGGGCAGTGTCAGAGGGGCACATGTAATCCCTGCTGTTTGTCTGTCTCCTCCCAGGTACAAGAAGGAACCTCCGCAACGACCTGCTGGTAGCAGCCGATTCCATCACCAACACCATGTCATCTCTGGTGAAGGAACTTCATTCAAGTAAGAGTCAATTTAGTGGCACAATGTGCACAGCAGGAAAACAAGAGCTTGAAGCCACAGGTTGGAGATTGAGATTTTCTCAAGATTTATTCTTTACAAAAACTATTTAAAGCATCATGGGAGGATACGGGTTCATTTTCTCAGTGATTAAATGAAAAATCACTTTTGTAGCTGACATCATTGAGAACTCCAAATACCTCCTGAAAAGGCTGTCCACTGATTTTATCGCTGATAGTTAAGGCAATACTCTGGATACCAACCTGGTTGGTGGCACCGTTGGTGAATCATGAAGCAGGCTCGCATCTAGCTCCATGCCTGCGTAGCAGCACTGAGCAGCTTTTCCAGTGTACCCTGCAGGCATGTCCCAGAACACTCAGTAGGCAGGAGAAGTGCCACTTCCCTGTCCAACTTCTGGAAGCCAGAGCTCCTTAACAACACCAGCCAGCAAGTCAGAAGCTGGGGCAGAATTTTTGAGTGAGTTTCCCTAAACTTTTGCTTAGTGATGGCAATGCTTGAGCAGCAGGTAAGACTCCTCTGCAGTGAATGCCCATTAGAGGCCATAAATGCAAACATACAGTAAAGGTACATGAGGCCAGTTTCAACAAAGGGTTAAACAGTGCTGTGGAAAAAAGATAATTATCCCCTTTGTGCCCTTTTACTGTGCCAGTGAACACCTTGATGGTATAGGAGCAGTTCTTGCTGTAGCCCAAGGATTCATCCTGTGGCTCTCGAGCCTTGTCAGTGATGGTGTGTGTGATCATTTACTATTCCAGCAGCTTGTCTGTGGGCTCCCCTCTCTTTTAAGGGAGAAATGAAGCATTCTGTATTCAGCCTGAATCTCGCAGTTTCTGTTTCATGCCTCCCCCAGTCCATTGCTGTATCCGGTAGTGGCATCACATAATCCCCTCCATAAACTTATCAAACTCCATGTTAAAACCAGTTAGGCTTTTTGTTCCCACTGCCCTTAATGAAGAACTCACGGTTATAAATCGGGTTGATATTTTACTGCTAAGCAGTAAATTCACCCGGTCTAAATCCCGTGTCTTGGCTGCAAAGGAAGCTGTGAGTTAATAAAGTCTTTCATGTATGACAGCAGCATCGCCAGTGCCATTGCAGTGAAGGGCCGTGTATTTCTTCAATAAATCACCAGGCTCAAGACACACACAGCTCTCTTCCCTCTAGGCTGAAACCCAGTGAACAAGCCCTCTGCCCAAAACAGATGTCTGCAGTATTTTATTCTTTGCTTTTAACAGAAGAGCACATTTGCAGTGGTGTGGCTGAGCTCGGGCTCTGGTCCTGGGTGGCTGATGGCAGAGCTGAAGGGTCAGCTGGACCCATGGCTCTCCTGCCCTCCTCTGAGATCTCTGGGAGCTTGGCAAAGGCAGACAGCCTGGGTTTGCACTACTGACAGCCCTTTCAGGCTTGTCAGGGATCATGCAACGCAGTTACAGTTCACAAGGGAGTGAAAATGGAATTAATTACAGTCTCCTACTTGAGGATATGCAGATACTGAAGAAGGCTCCCTTGAAAGTCTCTGAAGTCATTTCAATTGTGTAAATTAGGAAAACCATGAGTTATCCTCAGCTGATGAGAGTCGGTGGGATTTAACACATATTGTCCCGGAGGTAAGCTGTGAGAATAGACACCTCCTCCAGCCCCAGGCTCACCCGATATAGCTGCAGGCATTGTGCTCCGAGAGTTCTGTGAGACACTGGTGTGTGCACCACCCACACCTCTGTTTGCTTCTCCCTGCCTTTGCACAAGCATGGAAAACAGATTCCTTTGGAAGGGAAACACTGCTTGGGATTACCCTTTCCTAGATGGGCTTCCAGAGATGCTCTTGTTGTGCTCCTGGCCATCTCCTCCTGCACTAAAAGCCTAATGCTCCTGGTGCTACCTAGGGAATACTGGCATCATTTTTACACCAACTGAGCTTAAAAAGACATGCAGGGATGATCTCCAGGGACCAGGCATGATGCTGCTGGATGGCTCAGCCCTGCCCTGCCAAGCTGCCCAACAGGAGGCAGGTTCAGGACCCAAAGTAGCTGTTTTGCTCCAGGTCATGTCTCTTCATATTAAAAATGTGTTTGGTTTCATCAGTGATCTCTTCTGCACTGGCACTAAGGACTCATCCATAGCCATCAATGAGCAGGCAGAGAGTGTGTGACTCCTGGATGTCTCATCAGTTCTGCTGTTAAAGCAACAAAGAGAGCAAATGTCTGTAAGATCCTCTTTGATCAGATCAGTTTAGAATGCTTCAGGTTTTCAAATTGTGCCTTTCATTGCATGGTTTTCTCCCTTTCTTTGCTCTCAGCAGCATGTAAAGTAGGCAGAAGTGATATCACTGCTCATAATAACTATTACCTGTTTACAAAGGTCTCATTGAAATGTTGTGCAGAGAGATATGAGCCACCATCTGCAGAAGAATGTGACCTTCTGCTCCCACTCTCTGCTCCATAAATACAAGCCTGGCCATAAACTCTCTTCAAGTTAATCAGAATTAAATAAAATGAACCACCAGCTCTCAGGCACAGAACAAGCGCTGGTCTCTGTAGGCACAGCCTGTCACCAGTTTCGTGGCTTTGCTCCCATGTCAGCATCAGCATCACTGAACACCTGGCATATGCAAATCCTACAGCACAAGGAGGGACCCTCCAAAGTTTTCACCTCACCATAAACCATTATTTTTCTACCTTAGATTTGACCTCAGCATTAAAGTAGTGACTTCCTTCCCTCTGTGTATATTGTGCACCTTATGGTGCCAAAGTAAGAGTGCACAAGGGACTTTGGTCCCAGTACTGCCAGGGCAAAGTAGTATTCAACTAGTAGTCCACTCTTTTGGACAGTGTAGGCACTGCTTCCAGCTAGCACTCTGCAATCCTCTGATCAGGATGGTGTGGGGACTGTTTTGCCATCAGCAGTGAGCAGACACCATGCCACAGGAAGGATGATGGTGGGTTCTCCACCTAGGTTCTCTTTGGGAGTCTGGACACTCCTTCCCCTCCAATGTCAGATATCCCTGAAAAACCAGTTCTGCCTTGCCACAGAAAAGCCCCCCAGCATCTATTCTCTCACCTCCTTGTCTCATGTCTGCTTTTATTTTTTATTTTCATTTTTTTTGAAGCAGAGGAAGAGGATGAAGAAGAAACAGAAAAAATGCAGAATGGAAAGGACTGAGGTAAGGGGACAAACTACAGTCTCTGAGCTGTAAAGCATTTTCTGACTTGCTCTTCTGCAGGAGCCCAGTTTGCCATCTCCATTTGGAGTCCCAGGACAGGGGTCCACACATGGGTGGCTCCAGGTGGAAGCAGCCTGTGTTGCTGCTGCTGTTACACCACCCGCAGACACAGCACAGGTCTATCTGCCTGCTCCGGTCATCGCCGTGCTGCTCTCTCCAACATCTGCCATGGCTTAAGATGACATCATGGTCAGGCTTCCTTCAGCATGCCTATTCAGCTTTCAAGAATGTTTTCTTTCAACAGAGGTCATGCGCAGAAATGTGTCAGAGGAGGAGGGGTTGCTCCGAGTGCTACAAGAAATCCTGTTCAGATAAATACATTAGAAAAAAACAAAGCGTGGGATGGTGACCAGTGAAGGTTCTGAGCGGTGGAACCGTCATCTGTTGAGCCACCACCTCCCATGACCTTGGCTGGACAAATGTTCAGAATTACTCTGCTGATGGTAATCCTGTGTAGGCAGCGCTGTCGGTTGAGCACCGCTTCACAGGAGGTCCCTTTCATCTCTGCTATCCCTGGATTGCAGGTCTAGATACTAATCCTCCCCAGACCACATCTTCCTTTAGTGCAAATGAACCCATGACACATGCTAGCAGAGTTATTCCCAGGGCTGGAAGTGATCATCACAGGCGTGGAGCGCAGCACTGAGACTTGCAAACAACCGTGCAGCGTACGGTTGAGTTGAAGGGGTCTGCAGGAGATCCGCCCCTCGTGTCGCACTCCACAGGCCAACACCAAAGTTGGCCTCCCAGTGCAGACCTTACTTAGGGGTCTTTGTCTTTTGCTTTCTTATGTTTCAAACCAAAGCGCAAGAAACAGACTCAGACAGGTTTGGATCAGCCCAAGCATTTGTCTCACTGGAGCCAAACCTAATTTCAGCATCAACAAACTGGAACTTTATCCTTTTTCCTGTTGTATGCACATTTTCCTTCTGGCCAAGTTGAAGTGGCAGGGCTCACATTTCTCACCAGAAGAGCTCATTTTCCTGAGCTTTCCTGTCCAGCGAGGTCTGCAAAGCATTCAGGTGTTTGAAAATGCTCTGCTTGCTGATGGTTTGTCCATCAGTATTAGACATGATAGGTTTGTTTGAAGTGCATCACTATTAGGCATTGGAAGTTTGTAGGAAAAAGTGCCATAAGTTTCATTTTAGCTAAAACAGGATTTTTTAGAGCATTGGCTCTAAATCACAAGACCCTTTTTGCCCTAGAACATTCCTCTTTGGTTAAATATTTTAGATGCTTAGCAGATGACTCTCCTGCTTTTTTCAAAATGTGCACTATATCTTGCATGGGAAAGGGGGATTTTGAAGAGTTGAAATATGATGTATAGTAGCAGAGACCTAGTAAGACAAATTCAGCTCAGTTACTCATTGCAGCAACATTGAAGTCGGCAGGGGGACACAACTGAGACATGTAACCAAAAGCAGAGTTTGGTCCAAAAACCTTTGTGTGGAATGTAAATATTATCTCTGCCAGAGAGTAAGTGATTTCTTAATGTCACAAAGTTAGTGCGATAAAAATCTGGCAGAAGAATCAAGGAATTATCAATACATAGCTGCTGTCCTGTGGAGTGTGCACACTATGGGAACTCCTCCAGAGACTGAAGCATGCATGGCGATGGAGTGTCAGGCTCTGGGATTTGTGCAGGCTACGTTGGAGATGATGTTCTGAAAGTGCCCATTTTCTGCCCCATGTTACCTACAGGGACCCATGGCCAGGATGCTCCAGTCACATGGGGTTGGATGGGGCTGGCCAACAGCAACTTCTGCTCACCCCAACTTCATTCTTTGCACAACGAGACTGTGTGCATCCCCATCTCAGCAAAGCTGTCCCTAGCTGATGCATCAGCTCATTACTTCTCCCATCCTGAACAAACAAGAAGAAAAATCACTTGCAGCTTGTGTATTCCACCAGTTCTGCACTAGTGTAGACAAGGGAGATGCTGGTCCTTGCAGAGACTCTGCTGGGATGTGTTTCCTAGGGACAGCAGCGCCCCTGGGCTTCTTCACAAGTTTCTTCACAAAGTATTTCATATTTCTCTGTGTCCCAATTAATCCACCTCAGAACTCACTTCCCTGCTGGTGAGGCTTACGTTCATACACTTGATATAGCAGTGGCGTGGTCTGGCTTTAGCAAGATGAAATCATTCGGGAAGTCTCCCAAGTTGGCTGAGTCTTTTGTGGTTAGGATTACAAATTAAGCAGCATCTCCAGACTAGAAGTCTACAAGGTTTCCAGGCACAGAAGAGCACAGTCGGGAGCTGGCAAAGCCTCATCTATCCAATCACATTAGATGTCACCCCACAGCAGTTCAGCCAGTCTCAGTGTTCAATTTGTGTTACCCCTTCTTGAAACCAGGCATTATGTATCCATGCATTGCACACATGCCAGACATTATTCTAGGTTGGACGTCCCACAGTCACTGTGTGCCATGGTACTGCTGCCTGTCTCTAAGACAGCCTGTTCCTGTTGGCAACCAGGAGGTGAACCCAAGGCAATATCACCTGAAATGAGACTCTCCATGAGCTGGTCCTTTCGTGTATTGACTGTTTGGTTTTTATAACCCCCAAACTGCTAGAAAAGAGTCTGAAGATCCACTCTGTCACACTGCTAAAGAAAGTGAATGGTTTGCCATCCCATAATATTAGTTAGACAAAAATATCTAATTTTAAATGAATGCATGTAGGGATAGGACAAGGGGGAATGGTTTTAAACTGACAGAGGGGAGATTTAGTTGAGATCTTAGGAAGAAGTTCCTGCTTCTGAGGGTGGTGAGGCCCTCACACAGGTTGCCCAGAGAAGCTGTGGCTGCCCCATCCCTGGCAGTATTAAAGGCCAGGTTGGATGAGGCTTGGAGCACCCTGCTTTAGTGGAAGGTGTCCCTGCCTGTGGAAGGGGTTTGGAACTAGATGAGCTTGAAGGTCCTTCCAACCCAAATCATTCTGTGATTCTGTGATGATTCTATGAAATACACCTGCCCACACTGATCACAACTGCAGTCCACGCAGCCATCTGTTCCTGGAGGGCAGGAGGACAGGACAGAGTCTATCCTAAGCAGGTTTGCAGATGACACCAAACTAGGAGGAGCAGCTGTAACACCAAGAGGGAGAAATGGGCCATCAGGAACCTCCTGCAGTTCAACAAGGAGAAGTGCAAAGTCCTGGGAACAACCCCAGCCACCAGGAGACGCTGGAGGCCATGGGCACGCTATTCTGTGGGGAAGAACCTGTGGTCCTGGTGGAGTTCAAGTTGGCCCTGAGGCAGCAATGTGCCCTTGTGCAATGAAGGCGAATGGTTTCCTTGGCTGGCAAAGGATTGCCAGTTGAGGGAGGGGATCCTTCACGTCTGCTCAGCACTGGTGAGGCCAGTAGAAGAGAGATACAGACTGGAGAAAGTCCAGGGAAGGACCATGACAGTGATTAAGGCATTGAAGCACCTATCACACAAGGAGAGACTGAGAAAGCCGAGATCAAATCAGCATGTATAAATAACTGATGGGAAAAAGTAAAGAAAATGAAACCAAGTCTTCTCAGTGGTGCCCAGTGAAAAGATGAGAGGCAGTGGGTACACATCGAAACACAGGAAATTCTGCTTGAACACAAAAAATACTTTCTTAACATGAGGCTCGTCAAACTCTGGTACAGGCTGCCCAGAAAGGCTGTAGGGTCTTCACCCTTGGAGATACTCAAAACCTGGTGGGACAAGGTCCTGAGCAGCCCGCAGTGGCTAACCCTGCTTTGGGGGAGGTTGGGCCAGGGGATGCCCAGCGGTTGCTGCCCACCTCAGAGGTGCTGGGATTTCTGGGGTTTAGTGAGAGCAGGAGCCCTTTCCTACCAGCCTTGTATTTCAGAGGACTTGCCATTTATCCCAAAGCCTGTGAAGCTCTTTGCAGTCCTGAGAAGAATGAGCAACAACAGATGGGGAGAGTAGATTTTTCATTTTATAGGAAATAAAATTACTTATTTTCTGAACATGCTTTTCCCTGTGTTGCAGGTTAGGTAGATGACCACAGGCTGTACAGTAATTCAGGTAAAGATGGATGGATTTTTTCTTCCCATTTCCAGCAGCACTGCTTTGTACACACTATCCCAATGTGTAGGTGCCTGGTCACCTCCTCCCCTTGTCCTTTATCTCCCATTTCTGCAGAAGGAAGGTTCCCTGCCTGCCCATCATTCCACAACCATTCAAAACGATGTTGAGTTTTTTTCTTGTTAACATCCAATTCTGCAGACAGTGGGAAAACATCATTAACTTCAGTGAGAACAGCATTATCTCGTGTTTTATTAGTATTGCGTCTATACTGAGAGGCCCCAGTGAGAAAATAGGACCCTATTGTGATGGACACTATCCAGATGTACTAAAAATACAATCTCTACCCTCAAAGAGCCTGCACTTTAAGTTATAATAAGGCACAACAGATGGATAGACAAACAGGTGCTTGGAGAGCACAAGACAGCGGTACAGGAGAAAGCCTGAGCCCTGTGATGACAATACCTCTGAAGGACCTGAATAAGATCCTTATCTTCCCCATCTGAAAAGCTTGTAGGAGGGCACCTGATCGGGTTTCCACATTCGCTGGGTATTTGCCATAGCCACAATGCCCATCTTTCACCATTCCCAGTGGGAAGAAGGAGGGTTCTCGTGGCAGATAAACATACTGAGGACACACACAGCAGGAAAGGGATGGGGTCTGGTGTCATGGGTAACCTTCCTTCTAGCACCTTTTTCTTTACACTGCAGGTTTGTTAGTTGTAGAAACCAGGCAGGAAAACAGTCTTTTATCTTTAACTTACCAGCTCAGCCCCTGGTGGTAGTGGGACAGATCAATTAGGTGGGATGGATCTAAATCACAATTTTGCATGATAAAACCACCACAGTTGTCCTCTAAAGGTAATTTGCAAAGGAGAAAAAAGGGGATTTGCCCTTTCTGCCTCCCTGCCATTCTAGAGGTGGATAGAGATAACCTGAAAGTGACTTGAGTTTTTCTGATAGTTTTTACATTAGAAATTCAAGTCCTGCTTCATCTGGGAAACAATCTGGTAACTCAAGAAGGAGTGAAATTACACCATTAGAGAGGAAGCCAGCAGTGGAGAGCTGTTTATACTGCCGTGTGCGGCTTTTTCATAATGTCCCTTTAATTCTAATGGCTTTGAGAAAAGGATGGCTTTGACCCTGCTCACCCTTTAGCCACCAGTCTGGAGATGGAAGCTTCCTGTTCCCTGAGAAGCCCAGCAGTGCCTCCAGCACCACAAGGACTGGCGCTGATGAGTGCTAAATTAAAGACAACCAAACAAATAAGAGAGAGAAGCTACTTTCAGGTTTCTTTATCCTCCAGAAAGAATTAAAAATGACATGTCAGTGAAAGAAAAACAAATCCTTTAAACTGTGGTGGTTTTTCTTCAAGTTCCTCGCATTCCCATTCGTGGTGCCCAGACCTGTAGTGTATCCTTCTGAGCCTTCCTGGTGGTGGTGGCTGTGTCTGGCCAAGCCACACTGGTGGCTCTGGCCACCCTTCTGGTCTGGCTGCCCACTGGTGGTGGAAGGGACTGGGGTGGGCAGCATCATTAGGGGCTTTCTGTTAACAGACTTTGGCTATCCTTGGGGAAAATGCTCAGCACCATCTCATGTTGGCTTGCAAGTCAGCTGTGTTGGCTAATGGGCCTTTGCTGGCAGGACCTGGGACCAGCCACAGCACCATGGTCCTGGTGTCACTGACTCACAGGCTCATGGTTCCTCTGTTTCCTGGCTTGTCTTGGGTGAGGAGCCCTGGGGTCAGCAGGACACTTGGTGGTCACAGTGGGTGTTGCATGTTTGGTCTGCTCCAAGCTTGCCTGGGGTGGGCCCAAAGATGCATAGCCCCAAATGTAAGGTTCAGGAGCTGATCTCCAAACCAGGCTGGAGCTCTGTGCTCTGCAGATGCTGACGGTGTGTTGTGTGTTTCTGGTGATGCAGGCATGGAGGGTCATGCTTACAGTCGAGAGACGTCTCCCCATCCTTTGGAAGCGGCACGTTTCAGCCGATACATTCACCATCGTGCAACTGTGACCGATCTCAACCACCTGCTGATGAAAGTGGCTTTCTGTGAACCACCAAGAGGGCTTTCCCTGTGGGCACTTGCGTCTTAGGTCATTGCATGTACTGTTTTCCTCCATGTGTTTACTAACAATAGTCAAACTCAGCAATTTATGGGAGATTCAAAAAAAAAACACAAGACAAAAGGAAAGCCAATACTCCCCACTCCTGAGTGTACTGACCTTCTTTGATTTCCTCCCAAATGGTGTCATCATCGCACCACATGGCAGTTATTTCCTCTTGACTTCTTACCCCTCGGTGTGCATGAAATGATGGATGTAGATCCTCGTGGGGTGCCTTGTGTGTGACATGGAGGGGGTTCTGCCTTCCAAAAACCACCTTCTGAAAGTACCACACTGTTTATGGGTGTCTGGTTGCCATTGTGTGCAATGCCGCATGTCCTCCCAGGAGGAAATGGCACAGCCCATCATGGGCAAAGGGAGGCACCGTCTGCCTCCCGGTGTTCCCGGCCCTGCTGCTCTTCAGACTGTTAAAAAACTTTCCCTTTCCAGGCAGGGAATTCAGGGACAGACATTGCTAGGCTTAGATTAGCATCTCGATGTTCATTTTCAGGAGTCCAGTTCAGTTTTGTTTAAAATTAAAAGAAATAATCAGGTTGTGGAGTCTGAGGCTGGCAGCTCGCTGCTTTCTGATGCTCACTGGACTTCCATAGCTGCTTAGAAAACATCATGATCGGTTCCAATCACTGGTGATTTTTTTTTTTTTTGGTGGTGCTTAGGAATGTTATTTTTAGTGGAAGGAGCTGAGTGCCCTAATGCATCTATAAATATTTATCAAGGGTGATGAATGGAAAAGAGTGATAAACCCTGAAACCAGCCATCAGCTTTTCTTCCCGTCTGAACTGATACATGGCCTCGGCTTTCGGTGGAAAGTGCTCGTTGGGTACCTACAGCCCCTGGGGAGAAAGAAAATAAACATACGTAGTGGCCACAGATTTGGTTGAATATAAATATTGTGAATGAGCTGTCAAGAAGGAGAGGAAAGTGATGATAACCTGGTGCAGAGTGTTAGGCTTAGCCTGCCAAAGAGAGCGTGCTCGCAGGGACAGGGAAGGTTTCATGTGTGTTTTCAGATGAATTTGCTGAATAAGGACCTGCAGCAGCTTTGGTTGGAGCACAGAAAATAGGAATGTTTTGCTAGTGGCTGCACTCAGGATGCTGCTGGGGTGGTGAAGGCCATCGGCAGCTGGAGAAGTTATAGCTGTGCAGGCATGGGGGCCTTCCTCCTGCTGACCAGAGGTACGAGGGGCCAGTGGGATCTCCTGGCACCTCACATGAGTAAGAACCTGGGGCTCCCAGCTGAGCCCCACTGGGTCCAGTATCAGAGCCACACGTGTCTTCCAGGGATGGGGCATCTGCACCAGCAGCAGTGCCGGGGGTGGGGGGCTGCACCAGGGGGTAGCCTGGGCCAGTGGTGGGAAAGCCATGTGGGATGGTGAGGTGAAGTCATCACCTCCTTAGAAGTGCCAGGGCCCAAATCATGGCACAGAAAGGGAAGGCAGGGATGAATACACATCTCCTTTCCACTGTCAGGGAAGCTCGGATCACAGGGGACCATCAAGTTTGCTGCTTTTATCCTGTTATTACTCACGCTGCAACTTTCCTTTCTCACTCTTGCTACCCTGACTGCCAGGAGGCAAATCCTCCTGCTGCAGCCACCACCTCGTCCACGAGCATTTCTCTGAGCCTGTGGTCTGGCTGCAGATGGAGGTGATGCAAGGTTGAGCACTCAGAGGTGGAACATTGGGGAAACCCCCTCTGCCAGGAGTCTTGCAGCCAGCCCTGCCACACTGCAGGGTTCATGGGGGGACATGGATGGGAGGCAGCCATCACTTCATGGGCTGATGCAAGCTCAGGTACGGCAGGGAGGATGCTTGTGCCTCTCCTTCCCCCCGGTCACCGGGACAGTGATAGCTAGTGTAGCTGGGTCTTTGTTCAGAAAACCTAGCAGAATCGATGGGGTTTTGTACAGACGCAGCCAGGATGTTGTCTGTGTATGTTAAATGTGTCTCTTCGTGCCGTGGCTCTGCATTACCTCACCCATGGTACCATTCATTTTAGCTAGCAAAGCATTTTAGCAGGTGCTTGATATTAATGGTTGGCTGGGGCTGCAGGTTGGTGCTGGCGGCTGCCGTGCTGGCGGCTGCCATGCTGGCTGCTGTGGGAGGACAGCTTAGCCCAGACACCACCGGAGCAGGAGGAACCTGTGTGTCCCCTGATCTAAAGGATTCTGGAAAGGCTGCAGTCCTGCAGTCAACATGCACCCTGCAGCCAGCAACAGCAGCCCAGCACTGAGACTGCCCGAGAGCGAGGGCAGATGCTAGCTGGGTCCACGCATCACATCACCAAGGCCTGAGCTTAATTGCACTTGACCTCATCAGCCTGCTGCTGTTGGCTTCCCCTCCACCACTGCTTGGAGGTGATGGAGACGATACCACAGGGTCCTCCCTGTCTTGCCCTGTGGTGCGTGGTGATGCCAAGCAGAGCATGGTTAGCTGGCTTGGCCAGTGCCCTGAGCAGGCTGTCATGACATGTCACCAAAGGGTGTCATTTAGGGAGGTCACTGCTGGTCTCCAGACCTTGTCAGTGAAGCCCAGCTGGTGCAGGCGGTCCTAGTGCCCCGGGGTTTGCCCTTGACATGCCACTGCTCCTGGCACTGGTCTGGCAGTGGGGTAGGCAGTGGGCTCAAAGCACATCTTGGGGCACGGACTGGTCCAGCCAAGCCCAGGAGTACAAAGACAAGCATGGATGCTGCACTGTGGCCAGCAAAGGTGTTCCTGCACAAAGGCAAGATGCCCAGGATTATTTTGCTCTCCAGTAACACCAGGCATCTCCACTGATGACATACCGGGACACTCTGTAGGGCAAAAACCACCCAGCACCCCAGCTTGCTTACAGTTACCTTTGGAACCTGCTTATGAACTATTGTTTGCCTTTGGAATAATCGCCTTAAACCTTCCAGGAGGAACAGTTCAGGCTGGGCTTTAATACACGTCCCCACGCTATGCCTCCCTCCAGTGTTCCTGTACCCCAGCCCTGGCATGTGCAGGTTCTCGAGGCCATGGCATCATGCTGGGTACTGGCTGCTCCCCAGACACTCACCCCAGTCCTTGTTCAGCATCCTGGAAGCTCCATGGAAATTGCTCTGTAGAACTGGAGAAGCTGCCAGGGTGGTAGCCAGGTGCATGTGCATGTGTGCATGTGCATGTGTGCGCTGCAGGCAGTGTGTTGCATGCCAGTGCTGCTTTCAGGAGATCCACTGGATCCGAGTGTTCCTGCCGGTGACTTCTCAGCTCCCAGGGGATTGGCTGGTCGCCAGCATGGACCCAGTGCGTCAGCAGTGACAGGGAGGCATGCTGGCACTGTGGTGCAGCCATGGCAGCTGTAATCAAGTCCCTTTTTAATTCCCACTTGGGCTGAGCACGGCTGGGGCAGAGCTGTGGAGCTCACAGCACCTTCTCACACTGTACAGAGCCAGTGAGCAGTGCCCATGCAGTTCGGATTGAAATGAAACTTGTTTCCCTCGGGCAAAACCCACCTGACCCAGAAAGAAAAATGCCACCTAAAAATATTTTCCCTTGGGAAAATCACATGGACAGAGCTATGTCCCTGCACCGGCATCCCCAGCCACTGCCCTCGTGCTGAGGGTTAAGGGCAGGGGAGGGAAACCCCCAGTTTTTAAAGAGTAGGGAACAGGACACTGTGTGATATGTCCCATACCCAGCTGGTCTATGTGAGGGGAAGGCAGTAGCTTTGGCCACTCATGCCATCCCTCAGAGACTCCCCAAGCCCCCGCTGTGCCCATGCAAATGGAGTGTCCCCAGCAGCAGAGACCAGCAGTTGGAATCCGGGACCACACCAAGCTTTGGTGCCATTCCCTATTCCTGGCACCACATGAGTGTGGCTGTGGGTGCAGGGGAGAGCAGGAGCATCCCTGGGAGCAGCTGAGAAACCCATGCTGGAGTCAATGCTCTAAATGCGGGGATGTCTCTAACAGAAACCTGTAAACTGGAAGCCATGTTCTGTCATCTGCCAAATATTTAATAAATTCATCTCATCCCTAAGGGGTGTCTCGTCCCTTCATCGTGTGAAAAAAACAGAGATGTTAATGAAAAAGGAAAAAATAGAATTTTTCAGAGCTCCAAAGCAGTGGGCAGCGTGAGAGCAGCTGCCAGTGCTCCACCGTGGGTCCGCACAGAGCAGCAGAGCCAGGAGATTACCCGCATTTGTCATGGCTGCAGGTCACTGGGAGCAGACAGAGCTGCCTGTGTTCAGAGCCGGGGCATCTGTGCCATCAGCACCGCGCCGGCGCCCTGGCCCAGCTGCCCCTGTCCTGCCAGATGTTCCCCTGCTGCAAACCCTGCACTGTTGAGCACATCTGAAGAGAAAGGGCAAGGGCCAGGCTCAGAGGACAGTGAGGTGGGAGCCACACTGGAGCCCCCATTCCCTCCCAAAGCAGCGCTAGAAACTGAGGAGGCAGGGAGCTGGGGTTTAG
The DNA here is from genome assembly GCF_000696875.1 of Nestor notabilis. NCBI lineage: Eukaryota > Metazoa > Chordata > Aves > Psittaciformes > Psittacidae > Nestor > Nestor notabilis. Next base: position 21,068 of record NW_009919422.1, read on the forward strand.
GGTAGCTGGTGCCCAACACCCCCAGCAAAGGCTCCAGCAATGGTGGGGCCGTTGTCGCCGCTGCTCCCACCAGATGTGGAGCCAGTGATGGAGGTTCATCCCTAACCAGCCCCGTTTGGGGGGTCGCTCACAGCCAGCACCAGCTCTCCCATAGGGATACCCAGGTCCCACTACTGGACCCGTTGGCAATACCTCGTGCCCCCTGCAACCACTGCTGAAGGACCCCCTGGCCCCCACAGTCAACATGCAGAGCTGCCATGGCTCTGCTTACGGAGAGGAAACCTTAGCCCCTGGAATCTACAGCTTCCCAGGCGCAGATGCATCCCCTCCACTTCCCAGCCCCAATAATTTGGCACAGCGCTGCCCGGCTCCAGGCACTCTTTTGTTTTAGGGATTAGGTGCCTTGGTGGGAAAGACGTGGACCCTTCCCATAGCCAGGGGGTCTCCTGGCTGCTCCCCAGCCCACATCCCCATGGTGGCTCTGCTTCCAATCCCACATGCCCAGGGCAGCTCTGCTCCACATCCTGCATCCCTGGGATGGCTCTGCTCCCTATCCTGCATCTCTGGGGTGGCTCTGCTACCCATCCCACATCCCCCAGCTGAGTGTGTGCCTAGGGAGGGAGCAATGGGTGCTGCATCCCCCAATCCCATCAGCAGTGCCCAGGACCATGTGAGGACACAGTTTGTGGTGCCAGGGTGCCCCAGCTCTCCCTCTTTCCCCCATAGAGGGCCCCTGTGATAGGGACACTGTTCCTGCATCCCCAGGGCCGGTCCCACAGCACCCTGTGCCACTCCTTCTGCTCCTTGGCACCCACAGTTCCTCAGGAGCTGCCTGACACCCAGCCTCCATCATCGGGTGCCTGGGGACCCCATGCTCCAGCCCACACCAGGATAGCAGGAATCAGGTGGAGAGGCCAGTAGATGATGACCATGAGTACTGTGTCCATCACCAGAACATGCTTGCTGCCCTGCGCCCCTTCTAAGGAGTATGCGGGTGCTGTGTGTCACCTGGGTGCTGTGCGAAGGGGGACATAGGTGCTGCATGTGGACACAGGACCTGCTTGCAGGCTGCAGCCAGGGTGCCTGTCCAGTGGCACCCATGTCCCTGCTCTTGCCCCTCTGCTTATTCTACAGGTGATAACACATTTACATCTCATTGGTGCTGTATTTAAACCAAATTACCCTCAACCCAAATTACCATCCCACCCCCAGGAGGGGATCAGCTCCTGCTCAGTATGGAGCAGCAGATGGACTCAGCCCCATGGAGATCCCAGGGACGCCATGCATCCCACACAGACCCCAGGGACTCCATGTGCCCCACAGAGACCCAGAGTCTCTGCGCACCCTAAGGAACCCTCAGGAACCCCATATGCCTCAGGGAGATCCCCGGGACCCCATGAGCCCCACAGCTGGGCTCAGACATGGGCACCCCTTGCCAGGATCCCGCCAGCCAGAGCCGGGAAAGGCCCCAACCCACCACCCAGAGTGCCTATCCCACTGCTGTAGCACAGTCCATGGCCCTACAATGGGGCCCCACATCCTGGACACCCAACACCTTGTAGCGTGCAAGACTAGACTCCATGCACCCATCCTATGGGTCCCCCTCTGGGCGCTGCTCAGGGGCAGGGGGCACAATAGCAGGGCATGCAATGCTGTCCTCTCCTCTCCCCTCCTGCCTGGAGCACAGGAGGGCAGGGGGTCCCATGGGTACCAGAGCTGGGGATCACTGCCCCAGTCTGGGAGGAAAGACATGGCTGGCTCCATGTCCATGTGGCTCAGACACCCGCAGCCTCCTCCCCTGGGGGCAGCCCCTGTTGTAGCCCCCCCCGG
>NW_009919422.1:22945-31582 GCF_000696875.1 Nestor notabilis
CCCCTGCTCACGGCCCCCCTGGCCCCCACCAGCCACTCCAGCTCCATTCATCACCAGGAAATTGATTCACCACTCAGCTACAAGCTGTTGGTGTGACCCATGCCCTTCCTCCCCAGCTCTCCTGCTCCTGCACCCAGCCATGATTTATGGAAGGGGAGTGCCGAGAGTGGTTATCGGTGGGCAATCACAGGGCAAACACTACACTGAGGTGGGACGCGGAGGGTGCAGCTGCAGGTGCCGGGGAGCCTGGCACGGTGCCTGCCCTAGGCTCCACAGGGACTGGTCCTCACTACCTGGCGGTCCCAGTTCTTATGGTGCCCACCCACCCTCACACCCACCCATGGAACATAGATGCACCCACTGCCTCACACACACATGCCCTGCACATACACACGTGACATGGCGTGTCCCCTGGGGACAGGCCACCACCACATGCACCTAGTGCCATCAGTGCTCCCACACCCCACACACACCCCCAGCCCAGCTCCCCATGGTCATGCCTGCTGCCCTGCCCCAGCAAGGGCTGCAGCATGCCAAGGGGTGGTACAAGCCCCAGTGGCACTTTGGGATGCAGTGCAAGGGACGCAGCCCCATTGCAGCCTCACAGGATGACTCTGAGCCCCTTCCAGCATCCTTCTGCAGTGATGATGCTGGGTTGTGGACATCGAGGGACCAGGGCACAGGATGTCCATCCTGTCATGCTGTGGAATGCCTGGACCATCGGCCATTTCTGCTGGCTTGTGCAGAACTTTGGTGGCAATTACATAACCATCCGCCCTGAAAACAAGGTCAGGCAGGAGGCGGCGGTGGCAGAGGGGAGCGGGAAGGACCAGCCGGCAGCTGCTCTCCCTCCCCAGGCTGCAGCAGCGGGAGCAGCACTGTGGGAGCAGCATGCCAGGAATGGCACTGGGACACAGCACGGTGCGCCAGCCCTGCTCAGCAACAGGGGTGCTGAGAGTCCCTCTGGCCATGCCAGTATCACGCCTTGGGGTCCCTTGAGCCATGGTGGCATTACACTTGCATCATCACAGGTGCCGTGGGGCTGGAGCCATGGGGTGGCCCACCCCCAAATCAGGGCTTTCAGGCCTTTGAAGGTGCTCATAACCAAACAGAGGGATGCCAAAAAGGAGCAAATGCCCCTCATTGCAGAAGCAGGGGGACCTGTGGGGCTCAGGAAGCAACAGGAGCCCCATAGGTAATGCATAGTAATGGCGAGGTCAGCATTGCCAGGGACCACATGACAAATGCCCACTGCAGCGGTTCTGCCTCTTCCTAGGGGAAGCCTCCCCATGGACACTGCCCATGCTGCCCTTGCTAACCCCACATCACCTTCCACATAGCCCACTGGAGCGGGTGGTGATCACTGCTGGGATGGCACGCTGCACTCCTCACACCCCATATCCCTGGGGCCTGGCAGAGGTGATCCTCACACCAGCAAGGCCACAGACCAGGCTGGCACACAGTGCTCCAGCCCAGAACGCCATGCGGCTGCCCAGCACATGATGCAAGATCAGCTGCTGCTCCCTCAAGGGCAATGCCAAGTAACCAGCTGACCGTGTGTCACCAGCTTAATTTGGTGCCCCCCTCTCACAAGATTAGTTAATCCAATCCCCACGCCCAAGCCCCCAGAAAGCTGCCTTCCAAATTGGCAGCAGGAGGAACTGCCGCTGCTCCTCTCGAGGACGAGGCCAAGCTGCCAGAGCTGGGCAACTGCTTAGTATGGGGGGATCCTGGGGACCCTCACTCTGCTGGGTGCCGCAGGATAGGCTGGAGCAGAGGCTGGGGCAGAAGCACTGCTTCCCGCCACCATAAAACCCGCAGGCAGAGGAGCAGGCAGCAAGTCAGGGCCTGGATGGTTCCTGGTGCTGGACTATCCATGGGAGGGGAGATTTACGGCCGGTCAGAAATGCCTTGCAGGGAGCTGCTGCCCTCCTCCTGCTGCCCTGACCTCCCTGTCACACCAAGATTTAAGTGGGGGATAATTGCACCTATTAGCCAAAATGAAGCTGTCTGTGGCGGTGTGGCTGCTGTAGGGGCTGGCAGGGCAGGAGGGCAGGCAAGCAGCCATGGCTGCCGGCTGAGCCCCCATGAAGAGGGGCAGTGGGGATCACATCGAGCGCCACAGTCTGCCATGGGAAATGGTAAACCTGCTGGAAAGGCCAAATGCCAGTGGATGAGCAGCTCCAAAGGGTTTCTCAGCACAGCAAGAGGCACAGGCTGGGCTAGCTGCCCTGGCCACAGGGCTCCCCAGCATTCCAAGGGTCTTTTGGGTCTGCAAAAGCTACCTGGAGATGCAAAGCACAAAGGGGACCACAGAGCAGCATGTCCATGTTGGAGCACAGAAGTGTTGAGACCTAGCATGGGAAGATGGACAACCCTTCAGTAATCCTCTTCCTCCTGCTCTGCAGAGCCTATGGCCAGCCCCTTGACAGAGCAGAAGAGCTCCCCAGCTATGTCTCCACTGCCAGTGGCATTACCCAGAAATGGTCCCATACTTCTGACAGGATTTCGCTTGTTCCCCATATACTTTCCCTTTACCATCCCATCACTGCTGACCAGAGCCTCTCCTTGAGTTTTCAGCACCCTGATGAACTCTCTGTCCAGCTTTCCCAGCTGCTCATTTAACTCGGACACCTCCATCCAGTGCTGGTATCCAGCCTCCCTCTCCCACTGGCAAACACCACTTCTCTGCTGGGCATCACCACCGGCTGCCTTGTGTCCAAAAACACCTTTCTTCCCACCAGTGCACCCATTGCTTTTTGGTCACCAAGCAGCCCCAGGGAAGGTGCCCAGCTTCGGTCTGTGCAGGCAGCCAGTCACTGGATGGTCCCTCAGTGAGCAGGAGCTGCACATCCCTGGTGTCCTCCACTGACCCCGTCTGTTTCCTTCTTCCTGGCATTCTGCAGCAGCTTCCTCCTGCCAGGCATGGTGCCTGAGCAGCGATAACAGGATGTGCGCACCATGGCCCCACCATCAGCCTTGCTATGAGAGGTGCCACACTTGGGTGCTCATCGCCAGAGCTTTCCCATCACCGAGAGTAAGGCTCGGCAAATACCGAAACAGTGGCAGAGCCAACTTGATGATGCCAAGGCTGGATCAGACATTGAGCAACCTGGTCTAGTGGAACATGTCCTTGCCTATTGCAGGGGGCTGGAACTAGATGAGCTTTAAGGTCCTTTCCAACCCAAACCATTCTGTGGTTCTATGATTCTATGCCGCAGCAGATAGGAGCATCGGCATGTGGCACCACCACATGCCCCTGGCCAACATGGTGGGCACCACTGTATCAGTCGAGCATGGTGAAAAGCCCCTTCCTGGTACGTATCCCTCAGCACAGGGTGGGTAATGCGGGGACGGATACTGGGAGCAATGGGGACAATAAGCAGATAGCGCCAGAAGCAATGGGAATGATTCCAGGAGCAATGGGGACAATGCTGGAAGAAATAGGGATAATGTAGGCAAAAATACCAGGAGGAATGGGGATAATGTCAGGAGGAATGGGGACAATGGAAGGGACAGCGCTGGGTGCCCTGGGGACAGCACAGTGGGGAAACTGGGGTGCTGCTGGCACAGCTCGTGTGGGAGCCCATCATACAGTCATACCCCCCTGCACCAGTCCCCAGTGAATGGGAGACAAGACCCAGCAAATGCTCTTGGTATCGACTTTTCCTTTTCACTGTGAGTTTCAAAGCAAAAGGGGGAACAAAATGTTTTTGTTTTGGAAAGAGTAATGTCTTCCATCCCAAAGGCTGTCAGCAAGAGCAGACACAAGGGTGAAACCTCCTGATGGGTGAGAGGAGAGGCGCAGGAAGCGCTGTGATGAGAAGCATCCCACCGGCCCTGCCAGACATGTACAGACGGCCAGGGAAGCAACCTCATGTCACCTGCAGCCCAGATGCCTGGGGAGTTGCTGCCTCCCCCAGCTTCAGCCCAGCTGCCTGCACCCACTGCAGTGGGAACCACAGGGAAAACACAATAATGGAGAAGGATCTGAGGAAAACTTAGAGCATCTTCCAGTGCCTAAAGGAGCTGACAGGAAACCCTGGAGAGGGGCTTTTGAGGAGGGCCTGTAGGGACAGGACAAGGGGGAATGGCTTTAAACTGTCAGAGGGGGGATTGAGATGAGATTTTAGGAAGTTCTTCCCTGTGAGGGTGGTGAGGCCCTCGCACAGGTTGCCCAGAGAAGCTGTGGCTGCCCCATCCCTGGCAGTGTTCAAGGCCAGGTTGGAAAGGGCTTTGAGCAACCTGGTCTAGTGTGAGGTGTCCCTGCCCATGCAAGGTGTTGGAAATAGATGAGCTTCAAGGTCCCCTCCGACCCAAACCATGCCATGATTCTATGATAATTGTCTGGAGGAAAAATCTGCCCTCCCCTTCCCTCTGCCCCAGCCAGAAGCACAGCTCAGGCCTGCTGCCCAATTAACACCAGCATGAGTAGCACCGTGTCCTCTGCTTATCCACAAGAAAAGCCAGGCTCAGCCCAAAGCCTGGCCCAGCACAAATCCTGGCCTAGCAGCAGGTTAAGGAGCCCCAGCTGGTCGTGGGGCAGTTGGTCTTTAAGGAGGCAAGTCAAAAATAGACACCTGAGCAGGCTGTTAGTTGATCATTTAGAAGAAGCTTCCCTGGAGATGCTGTGGTTGAAACCTGGTGGGACGGCGCCACGCCGCACCGCAGCAGGCATGGGAGATCTGGTGCCACGGTGCAGCCAGTGCTGCCCCACGTGCAGCACTTCCCAACCCTGCGACGATCCTGTCAGTCCCTGCAGCTGCTCCCTGGAGTGTGGCACTGCCCTGTGGGTGATCACACAGGAGAGCACCTGGCTGTGGAGCTGGAGCCCTGGGATGCTCCAGCAGGAGGGAGCAATGCCAGATCCTCAGCACTCCTGGATGCTGTTGTGAACCCAGCCGCAGCCATACATACCTTCAGCCATATGTACCTGCAGCCATAGGTACCCACAGGTGTACCCACATGCAGACATGTACAGATATATGTACCTCCAGCCATACCTACATGCAGATATTCCTACATGGAGCCATACCTACATGTAGATCTACAGATGTGCAGCTATACCTACTTGCAGATACACCTATATCAAGCTTTACTTGTGCAGATATATCTACATGGAGGCACACCTACTTATAGGTATGTACATATATACATATATACCTGTGTACATATATAGGTAAGCATCTATATAGATTTACACCTATATGCAAACACCTATATAGATACATATCTCTATAAAGAGATATATGTATATATACATATACATATGTATAGGTGAGACACTGAACAGGCTGCCCAAGGAAGTTGTCAATGTCCCATCCCTGGCAGTGTTCAAGGCCAGGTTGGACGGGGCTTGGAGCAACCTGCTCTAGTGTGAGGTGTCCCTGCCCTTGGCAGGGGGTTGGAACTACATGATCATAAGGTCCCTTCCAATCCAAACCCAAAATTCTATGATTCTATGATTCTATACCTATGCAATATTACACCAGCACGAAGCCAGTCCTACACACAGCTATCCCTGGTACCACAATGCACCTACCAACAGCTTTACCTGTGGCAGGGCTCTGTGGCAGAGCTGCCCACACTCCGTGCCACAGGCAATGCTGCCTGTTGGAGCGGCACAGGCAGCGCGTGCTGCATAGGACCAGTGCGTGCCCGGGCTGCTACCAGGCTGGCTGCTGGCCAAGTCACCTGCAGTGCTGCAGCACGAGGTGTGGGGAGGCCACGGGTGTGCCAGCATGGCTGTGCCAGGGCACGAAGGTGACTGTGCCAAGCAGCACTGCAATTAGGCCAGGGCTTCAGGATATGGAAAACAGTTCCTGCAGTGTGGCAGACTCTGCTGGAGCCAGGAGCTGCAGCAAACCCAAGCAGGGTGCTAATGCTGGCATGGTCAATGCCCCTCACTGCAGGAAAAGTCCTGCCAGCCCCAGCACAGCCCATGACACAGCTGCAACGAAGCCTCTGTGGCTCAACATGGCAGGATGCTGGACACCTGCCAGCCAACACCGTGGCATGTGCTGCTCAGGGCACCTTGGGGCACGTTAAGCAACTAGAGAAATGGGGTTTGCTGGGGCTGAGCTGCAGCAGTGTTCACAGGGAGCACATGCGGAGAGCACAGCAAAGCCTATCACCTGAGTCCTGGGGCCAGGGCAGCCAGGGTGCTGGGTTTAATCATCTGATGATAGCATCCTGGCACAGCCCAGAGCCAAGGGTTAAGACGGCTGGGCTCCTGTTCATCCCAGGGGTCCCACATACTGGTCTGCCACTGGGCCTAGCTACACTGGTACTACGGAGAGCTGGGGCAGATTCTCTATCTCATGTGCTTGGCCAATGGCACGCCACTGCTTGCTGCACCCAGGCCTGGCTCTGGAAGCACCCAGGGCCTCACCATTGTGGACATGGCCATTCACAGATGGCACTGCTGCCAACCCCACAGGACCCTGCTTGTGTGGTTTGGTGGGGTCGACCCCAGCACAGTAAGTAACCAGACACTGGCTCAAATACATGCACTGGGTCTGCTGCTGCTGACACAGAATGGGCACTCTGTGTGCTGCTGGCTGTGCACAGGGAGGTACCAGCAGAAGCAGGCAGCCCGTCAGCCTTTGCCGTAGCTCTGGGCCAGCGAGCAACTGCTCCTTTCCAACCTGGAACACAGGGACATGTGTAGGGCTCCTGTAGGAGACCCAAGGGAACATAAGGGAGGGAGGAGAGGAAGGAGGAAGCAGCCTTTCCCTGCAGAAGCGAAGGAGGCTGCCTATTAAGTCAGGGGAATGCAACATTAATTATTATTATTAATTAATGTCTTATTTTACAGTGCCCCCATGTGCACTAGGGGCCTTCCAGCACTGAAGGCGAGACACAGCCCTGCCTGAAGGGTTCCTCTCAGGAATGCAGCCCAGCATGGCAGAGCACAGCAGCACGGCACGGCCAGGGGCAGGAGTGGGGCTGCAGAAACATAGCTGGGTGCTGCCAGGCACCACTGTGCCCATGCCAGGGGCTGCGTATGCCAGCCTGGGACCCTGGGCACTTGTCCAAGCGGTACCAGGATGCTCCCTGACTGGCCTCCCCCAAGCTCACCCCATCCACAGCACCTGCCAGTGCCACCTTTGGCATGTGGCCCCAGTCAGGTACAGGCTTTGGTGGTGCAACCCATGCACAGTGTCAGGGGCAGCATCACAAATATCCCCAGGTGCCTATCATGGCTGGAGGAAACCAGTAACTTCCCCCCAGATCTCCAGGAACCTGTATCAGTCCCCAGGAAACCTCAGGTTGTAAACAAAGCATGAGACTCAAAGACATCATAATTGCCGAATCCTTTGATTCAGTGTCTGCTTTCTGAGCCTTTGTGGTGCATCCGTGCCCACCAGGCTTTGAGCCTCTCAAAGGACTACCATGCAAATACCTCGTAGGGGAAGGTGCCCTGAGGATACTTCAGTCCCCACTCAGCCCCAACATCCCTCTGGCAGCCTCTGGCTAGGATTGGAACTGGGGGTCTTCATCCAGCCCCTCAGCATGGGGCTGGTGTTGGGTGCAGGAGCACGGAACATGGGTGCACAGCGAGCAGAGGCTCCTGGAGACATCCCAGCAGTGCCTGGTGGTGCCTCCTGCAGGTCAGGGCTTGCTGGGGACAGTGGCATCACTGCTGGCAAGAGCATGGGGAGAGGGGATGGAGCCAGTGCAAACCACAGGGCAGGTCCCCACAGCTCTTCATGGCACAGCATGGCTCAACACTGCATGGCACAGATGGCACAGCACAGCCCGGCATGGCTGTGAGCTCAACACCATGCTGCATGGCTCAGTGCTGCATAGCCCTGCTTGACTTGGCATAGCTTGGTACCGCTTGGCACTGTTTGGCACAACATAGTACTGTGTCGCTTGACCCTGTACAGCAGTGCAGGGCACTGCTTGGCATGGCCCTGCTCCAGTTGACACTGCACACCACTGCATGGCCATGCATGGTCTGATACGGCATGAAATCACTTGGCTTGGCAGCAGTCTTTATAGCATGGTATTGTATGCCATGGCTCAGCTTGGCACATATAGCTCAGTACTGCTAGGTCCAGCCAGCCTGCATGGCCCAGCTTGATGCTGCACAGCCTGGCACTGCATGGCACAGCCTGGCATGACACAGTGCTCTTTGGCTTGGCATGGCCTTGCCTGGTGGGTTGGTGGGCTGGCACTGCTTGGACCTCCCCACACAGTTCAGCAATGCTGGGCTCAGCCCAGCACTGCACAGGACTGCGCCCAGCACTGCACAGGACTGCAGGCCTGGCTCAGCTTGGGCCAGCCCGCCTTAGGCCAGCATGACATGGCACAGCTCAGCTCAGCTTGGCTTGGCCCAGCATGGGTTGCTTTGGTCTGGCTTGGCAAGGCACAGCTGGCATTGGCTTGGCCCAGTCTGACCCAGCCTGGTTCAACTCAAGTTGGCTCTCTATCACCCAGCCCAACTTGGCTTGGCTCTGCTTGGCCCAGTCTAGACTTGCCACTGCACAACCTTTGACTACACTTGGCTTGGCCCAGCCTGGCTTGGCTTGGTCTGGCATGGTCTGGTTTGGCACAGCACGGCTTGGCACGGCACAGCACAGCTCGGCTTAGCCGGGCTCAGCAAGGCCCAGCATTGCCCGGACTGGCCCA
>NW_009919423.1:0-3802 GCF_000696875.1 Nestor notabilis
CAAGTTGCCGGCTGGGCTTGAACCACGAGAAGTGGTCAGGCCTCAACCAGGCAACTTAATTGATCAGCAGGTTGCTCTCACTTAGCTGACCCCTTTTATCCTTCTTCTTCTCTGCTTCCCATTCTTTCTTTTGCTTCATCCATGTTGATCCTTCCCTTCCTTCATCTTTGTCTCAACCTAGGTAAAAAATTCGTCCCAAATTAAATAGACACAGTTTTACTGCAATCTTATCTCACCTTGCTACTTCTCATATACTTATCTAAGGCATTCCATTCTCATATGATAGATATAAGTGTTACAGTAACTTTGCCAATCAAGCCAGCTTGGCAGGTTATAATAACAAAGCCACCCTGGCATTGAAGTATTTCACTCTCCAAGAGGTCTCAGATTGTCTCAATTATCTGGGGGGTTTGGCTGTGTCTCACCTCAGTCCTGTTTAACCATCTGCGAGACCCATAACAGCTTCTTACTCCTACATTCAGCAGTTTATTTTGAACTGATCAGTTTACTCAGCTGAAGTTCAGGCCAGGGCTTAGTCAGCTGCCTATCTACTTTAAAAAATTAGATGCAGACTCTGCAGTGCTCTGCCTAATTTTAGCTCTCGAAGAAACTGTTTCAAAAATTAAAGAATTTACACATTTACATCTCTTGATAAATAAATTTTCTTTTACCCTGTCACATTCACAGAGTCAAATCTGCATTTTTCTGACATGCAGTGCTCTATTTCATGAAATATATTTTATGGAAGAACTATACTATTAACACACTATTAAGAAAAATTGCATTGCAAGTGTTGTAGATGCATATGTAATTAATTTCCCTCTGACATATAGAATTAATTTTCCACTGTCTTATGAATCAACTTTGATTAATGAATCTCCATCTTTAACTCTTTACCTTTAATCACTACAAATGAGTGTATGTATACATATATACACCAAGAATGAAGCAACATTTGTTGAAATCAAATGATGTCTGCATAGATACCACCCTGGCAGTTTTTTAAATGTGAAATTATTAGACAAGGAGAGTTAGTTTCCTTTTATTGTCAAGGTCAATAATGTCAAAACCACTAAGTTATGAGAAGGGTTGGGGCAGAACTTCTAGACTGTGAATGATCACGAGTTTCAGATTTATCATTTTGCAGATATTTTTCTAGAAGTAAACGTCAGTTCTTTGCTTGTTCAAGTGAACAAATGATTCACAGCAATTAAATCTTTCTTTTAATTTTCTAGCAAAACAAGTGATACAGATAAAAATGCAGACTGAAAAACAAAATTAATAAACGAGACACTGCTGATGTATTAAACTCTGCTCTTTACCCTACTGCTAACATTGTTTATTCTCTATCAGCTTATAATTTATTTCATAATATATTTAGGTTCTTTTTTTTTCCTGGAAACAAAATCTGACTCAGTATTTTATAATTTTACTGACCCTTCTTTTCTGCCCTTTCTAGTATAAGTACTATGTTTGCCTTTCTCCAGTCTTGTGGGACCTTTCTCCTATTCCAAGAAGTCTCTATGCTAATCACTAACAGTTCAGACACTACTTCAGCTTGTTCCTTCAGTGCTCCAGAGAGAATATCATCAGATTCTGCCAGCTTTAATATCGCTAACTTTCCTTTGACTCTTCACTCCGTACTTTATTTTATACTTGCCTTTTGATAAAAAATAATTTTGCTAAATTTCTGATTACAATTGATGTTTTTTTATTTCAACAGAAACATGCTAGTATTTCTTATTTCACCTGTTATTTCCTGGTGTTTGATATGTAGTAGCTTATTTGGTACTGAATTGTTTGAGGAGATTATTTCAGGCTGCCCCATTTCAACAGTAATATTTACTTGCCACCTGGATTAGATTATGACAATTCATGGCAGATCTTGTGTGAAAGGCTGACTTTTTGTCAGCTTGGCCTATTGAAGTGTAACCAAGGTTCTATTTAGTGAAAGTTTCCTGGAAATTTATCACAGTGTAATTAAAGTGAGGTAAAGAAAGAAATGCTGAAGTTGGTAATAATGAACTATCAGGAACATCTGGCAATTATTCTTAGCTTTAAAGATTTTTAGCACTTGGTGAGTGTACCCTTTGCCGTTATAAAGCAAAATGAACAAGTAAGCTCTAAAGATATGCTGAAAAGTGAAGCAAAATTGCAGATTCTCTTTTCAGCAAGACATTAAAAAAATACTGAAGTTGTTTTAAGAAATTCTCCCTAGATACATATGGGGAAAAAATAGACCCAGATGGAAATGAGATTCCCTAGAGTAATAATCATAAGAGAGCTACAGACGGGCCCAGGTATTTCAGGTTATCAACATACAGAGAAACTCTTAAAATCTGTGGACAACGATGCTGCTGAATCACGACTTTATGCTATGTAGTTTTCATCAGTTGCACTACAATAGGAAAGCCTGTAGTTAATAGGAAAGACTAAGTTATGCTGATAATATCCTTTCTTTTCTTAACCAGTTTGCCCTCAAGATATTCTTTGATATATTAACAAAACAGTTCATAAAGTAAACCACTATTTTTAATGTAGATTATAATTCTTAGTCATTATTCTTATTTTCTTTCAACAATGGACCTTTAATATCACTAAATGAGTTTTCCTAGTCTACCTCTTGTCAGAATTTGACAAAGAAAAGATCTTCTCAGTTGATATACTTTAAACTAGATTAGGATTGAAACAGGTTCTTAATGTATAAACAATATGCAATTATCCGGCAATCAGTGAATTAGACATATAGGGTCAATACCACTAGTGAAACTGCAGAACATCAGCAATACTAATGGCAGGATGCTAAACACATACAACATTACAAACACCTTTATCTTATCCCAAATGTATCCTCAAAGGTTCTAATCACACCAAAACAAACATACATACATGTACAGACACACACATACACCTTTTCTCTAGCAGAACGTGTGGATTGCCAGTAAACCCTCAGCCTGCTGAAAGTGGGGCTGCCCTGATTGTACTTCACTCCTGTGTGAGATATTGGAGCCACAGCTCTGTGTCTACGTATTGTCCTCATACTGCAGGGAGCAGCCACTTGCTGTGCCAGGGCCATGATGGCACTGGGCAGAGATACTGCTCCTTCTGATCTGAGCAGGAGCTGTAATGGTGCAGGGCAACTTCTGCAGTGCCAAATCAGGTTTCACTCCTGTCATTTCCACTCCAAGGTCTCTTCCTTATAGAATCATGGAATAGTTAGGGATGGAAAGGACCTTAAGTTCATCTAGTTCCACCCCCCCTGCCATGAGCAGGGACACCACACACTAAACTATGTTGCCCAAGGCTCTGTCCAACCTGGCCTTGAACACCGCCAGGGATGGAGCAATCACAACTCCCTTGGGCAACCCATTCCAGGGCCTCACCACCCTCACTGTAAAGAACTTCTTCCTCATATATAACCTAAAGCTCCCCTGTTTAAGTTTAAAGCCATTACCCCTTGTCCTCCCACTACAGTCCCTAATGAAGAGTCCCTCCCCAGCATCCTTGTATGCCCCCTTCAGATATTGGAAAGCTACTATGAGGTGTCCATGCAGTCTTCTCTTTTCCAGGCTGAACAGCCCCAACTTTCTCAGCCTGTCTTCATACAGGAGGTGCTCCAGCCCTCTTATCATCCTCGTGGCCCTCCTCTGGACTTGCTCCAGCAGCTCCATGTCCTTTTTATGTTGAGGACACCAATACTCCAAGTGAGGTCTCACAAGAGCAGAGAAGAGGGGCAGCATCACCTTCTTTGGCCTGCTGGTCATGCTTCCGTTAGTACAACCCAGGATAAGGGTGGCTTTCT
>NW_009919424.1:0-6486 GCF_000696875.1 Nestor notabilis
TATTCTATGATTCTATGATTCTATGACACTGGCACAGATTGTCCAGAGAAGCTGTGGATTCCCCATCCCTGGCAGTGTTTAAGACCAGGTTGGAGTGAGCATTGGGTAACCTGGTCTAGTGGAAGGTGTCCTTGTCCATGGCAGAGGGGTTGGAACCAGATGATCTTTAAGGTACCTTCCAACTCTAACAATTCTATGATTCTATGGCATAAACATCTTAAAGGAATGGAGAAAATTTAACCAAGTCCGAAAAGGATTTTAACAAACATTTCTTCTTCTTTTTTTTCTATAAGAAATCCAATTATAACTACTTTTACACAGACATAAGTAAGATCTGCCATAATTTGAAAGTGACATATTCATCTTAGCAGCTGAAGAGACAACTTCACATCAGAGCCTCTGAGAACAAGATCTGCTCATATGATCAAAATAGCCATTGAATAAAGCTGCAAGTAATTGCAGATACTCAGTAAGAGATAAATCCATTCTTTCATGTGTCAGATAACCAGATCTTAACATCTAACCTTGATCTTCTGATTTATGTTTTTACTCTTGGACAAAATGATTTATGAAGATTAGTTTCAGTTGTTGCTGTAGTTGCTTTTTAGGTATCATTTGCCTGTAATGATACTGTTAGAATGTCAATAAAGTATTTCCAAATCCAAGAATTTATTCTTTAATCAGCAGGGAATTTTTAAATGCAAAGAAAACTCTCTGCCTGTAACTTGCCTGTGTATGCATAAAACCTGCACCTATTTAACCTGATTCCTACTGTTAAATTTCATCCTCCTGTACAAAAGACATACTACTTTCTTTATACCTTTTCTAAAGGAGAAGTATGCTTCTCCTTCATGCATTCTCACCATATGATACTTCTGTAATGAACATTGCAGCCTTTTCTCTCAGTGTTCATGTGAGTTGCATTTTGCTTTAGAGATATTTAGGCCTTACTTTGAAATTGTGAGGGTTTTATTTTTCTTCTTTTTATTTTTTTTTATTTCTTGGGGTTTTTTTCTTTCCCCCCCCCCCCCCAACTTTAAAAATGTTCTTTCTAATAAACATGAAATTATGGCTATTGAAGGGTACAGAGGTTTCTTTTGTCACTCTACGTGAGTCCAAGGAGAAAAGACTCCTTTAATGGCACTTTCTGGAATGTGCCTATGTAACCCCCTTCCTTGTTCAGCCTCTTCAGTTTTACAAGCAAAACTGATCTCCATAGTTAGCAGTACAGGGGAATCGATTTGAACACAGCTTTTGATCACAAACACTACACCTCCAACATTCCGGCTTTGCACTGAATAAATACAGACAGTTGTGAATATAACAAAAGAAATAGATCCAAGTTATTTTAATAGGTCACCAAGGAAATAATAATAAAAGAAATAATAGCAGGTGTAATTCCAAGCACAGTTCTATAGATTTCTGGCTTTGCATTCTTGTAGTCTCTGTGAAAATTCTGCATAATAAATTAGTGAGTTTTAAAATATTCTCTTTAGATTTCCTAGGAAACATCCTTTCTCATAAGCATATTATACAGATTATTACATTTTCTCCGTGCACACTAGAACATATAGGATGTTGGAGAAATGTCCTATTTTCATGGAAGTGCACAAGCTGCCTCCTGTGAATAACACAGGCTGTTCTGTGACATCACAGCAACCACTAATCAGGCTGTATAAGTGGAGACTTTGAAAAGTAAACCCTAATAGAGTGACATGTCTTTCAGATCAAATCAGTTATGCATTATATTTTTCTGGTCTATTTAAACTCTTAAACTAATTCCTGGAAACTTTAATAATAATAGAATTGTAATATGATTGTTACAGTGGTATAACTTTGGGAAAGAGAAAAAGTGGAAGCTGATTGAGTCAAAAATGCATTCTGCTGTGAGTATATTATGCAACTATTCCCACAGACCAAATCACAAATAAGTCTCAGTATTCTCCAGGTAAGTGAATCTGGCTCATGCCATGTCACCTCATTTGCTCCAGACAGACATTTAAAACCACTGTAAACTGTCAGTTCTCATGTACTGTTTCAGAGTTGGTTAATATTTTATAGTCTGGATTGTTGATTCTGCTGATTTTCTTCCCTTCTACTTTCTGTTTCCTCCGCAGTGGAGGGTGGAATGGGGGAATAAACATATATTACAGTAATTTTAATTATGTATACATAGTCTCAATGTTCAAGTAACCTCTGCAGAAGATAATTCCTTTATCTTTCTACGTATGGAAGTTCCCAAAGTTTAGCTTCAGGTAGCCTTGGAAGTATTTTGAAAATCTTATGATCACCAGGATGCTTTAGATATAAATTACTACAAGGAGACTATAAGTGTATATAGATTCCTCAAAACACTTTAGAATCAGGACATTGGATACTTTTTATTGTACCTGGGATTCGATATGTTTTTCTGAAATTCCTGTTTCAGGATTTTCCCAGCATTTTTTGATTGCCAAGACATGAAAAGAAAATGTAAGTGTTTGCAAATGGCAAAACCTAAATGAAAAAGCTACAGGCTAATTTGTTAGAAAATTTGTAGAATATTTGCTTTAGAGTGAGGAAAAAAAAAAGAGATAGGAGACTGTTTTTCCTTTTAATTGTGTAGGTGAGATCATGCACTGTCTAAAGCTGGTCATTCTCTGATTTTCATTGTTTGACTACACAGTTTGAATGATGATTTGGCAGGTTAAACAGAAGAAATGTCAACAATTTCTTTTGTATCTGGGTATTCCTCATAGTGAAGAGCCAGCACAGACTTGGATTTTGGCTGCCATTGGAGACTAGGACCTAGTAAAGAAGAGAAAACCCTGGGAAGTAAATGGTATTGATTTTTCTCAAGAGCTGACTTTGACCCAGTGACCACACTTCAGTGTTCAATTTACCAGGCGACAAAAGGACCTTTTTTTCTATTTCATTTGTGTAGGAGTGTTGTTTTATTCACCTTTTTTTCCCTCTTCAGTGCTCAGTACAAGTCCTAGGAACCAAGATAACATGAACAGAGTCCATATTAGTTTGAAAACACAGAAGAATGACATTTCCAGGGTTTATAAGGTTAGATCTTCTTATCATTTTCCAAACATCTAAGGTTAAATGCCTTGAAACTATTAAGACCATTGTTATTAGCTACAGAACAGCATCATGTAATTTTCAAGAGCTATCTTAAAATTTGCAAAATTAGCTGAGACCTTTTACTTTACCAGCTCAAGTACAAATACAGTAGGACAAAATGCAGAACCAGACAAAAAATTTGGGGAGAGGCACCTAACTCTCAATGAAGTAGATGACTGTTTGGTGGTAAATAACTTCATGGAACAGTGATGAAGTCAGACACCAACAAATCACTCATTCTGCAAAATAAGTCATATCCACTAAAGGTTCATAATTTCATATAGATTTCCTTTTAGAAAAAGGATCAAATGAAACAGCTGGCATTTGTGAATGTTTCTAAAATGGTCCCCTGTTGCTAGCCTGTAGCAACAAAACTTTTTGTAGTTAACAAAAAGGAGTGGTTTTCATTCCCTTTATTCATGTTGGATCTGTTTTGGGGTGGACAGAATAATGCATGCCCATATTCTACTCTTATGGTAATGTGGTCAAAGTTAAGGACAGCAAAATAGCAGTTCAGGGAGACAATATAGAAAAAGAAATGTGGGCTACTAGAGATTTAATAAGTATTGGTTTTATGCTTTGCTTTCAGCCTGTCAGGTTACCCAAAGGAATGAAGTCTTGTGGCAAAATTACCGAACCTCATGATATTCAGAGTCCTTTTGAAAGACTGGACACTGCAGTTACTTGAACATAACAGAGTCTATAATTTCAAAATAAAAATACCCTGCTTCTAGTTCTCAGAGTTAAATTTAAAAACCATGAAAATGAAGGTTTAGAAATAGCAGGAAAAAGAAAAAAATAGCAAACCTAAATAAATCTCTACGTGTACTATTTTTATATCTCATAATTTCTAGCTTATTTCCTAACATTTATAACATGACTCATGAACATTGCATACTGGTAGTTGCAACACAACACTATTCTGGTGACTTTGGGGAAGATTTACTTGAATTCCACTCTGTATAAAATGGGACTGACTGATTCATCTTGGCATAAATGTAAAAGCATAATGACTCCCATGTCCTTAAACTTGGATGCAAGGCAGACTGAGCTTGGCAGAGAATTCCTCTTCTGTAGGCACTGTGTTGGGCTGTCATATGCATCTCCCTGTGGGCCTGTTGCCAGGTCCCAGCCCAGGCAGAGTAGGGGGAAGAGAAGGCTGATGGATTAATACTATGAGATTCTCCAATATGATGCCTAAGCCAGAATCAACAAAAAAATATACTTTCTTCATCTCTCCTTGCACTGGGTGTTCCATGTTACACTTCATAGAAATACAATAGCAGGAGGAATGCTAGAGTAGAAAGACAACAGAGGAAAAAGGTGGATACAGAGAAGCAAAGCAGCAGAATGGGAGGCTGTCTGGGCAAAACACTCAAGACACCTTAGGGAAGGGGATCAACCAGGTAAAAAAAAAAACAACTAGAGAATGCCAGCAGCCTCCTGGGCATAGTTCAGTAGAACATTCCCAACATGTCGAGTGAGATGGTTCTTCTCCTTTACTCAGCACTGGTGAGACATACCTGGGGTGTTGTGTCCAGTGCTGGACTCCCCTGTACAAGACAGCCATAGACATACTGGAGTGAGTTTAGTGAAGGGCCATGAAGAAGATTAAGGCACTGGAGCATTGGAGCTACATGGAGAGGCTGAGAGAGTTGTGCCTGTACAGACTGCAGAAGAGAAGGCTCAGGAAAGACCTTATGTATAAATACCTAATGGCAGATGATGAAGATGGAGCCAGACTCTTCTCAGTGGTATCTAGTAACAGGAAAAGAGGCAATGACCACAAACCAAAATACAGGAAATTTCATTTAAGCAGAAGAGTTTAGTTTTCTTGTAAGGGAGGTTGAACACTGAACCAGCTTTCTCAGAACGTTTGTGGAGTCTCCAGTCTCAGGGATGTTCAAAACGTGACTGGACATACTCAGAGCAATCTGCTCTAGCTGACTCTCTTTGATCAAGGGGCTCACAACATGATATCCAGAGGTCCTTGTCAACCTCACCAGTTCTGTGATAATCAACAACTGAGATCTGAATCTAACTGAATTCAGATTCTTTTGCATGAACCTCAAATATAGGTAAAATGCAATGGGAAATTAGGCCTGTATCCCAGTCTCCAGGTGCAAACAGTATTGTTATGCAAAAAAAATAATAAAAAAAAAAGGTACTTTTTACTTTCGTAGTTCTATGACATAGAGAACAACCAGAATGGGTCTTCAGGGAGTTCTTTCAACGGAAATAAAACCTTCCACTTGCTCTTCTTAACATTGTGGAAATTAATATCAAGAAGGAAAAGAAAGGATACAATACAAGGAGAGTGTTTGAATAGAGGCTTGGCAAATTCTCCTTTAGAATTTATTCTCCCCTTTAATTATTCACTAGTATTTGTGCTACTTTAAAAGTCTGGGAATAATGGAAGCCAATTTGGACAGTTCAGAGAGTTTCTAGCTAAAGTCAAGCAAGACTAATAAAGATTAAATCAGTAGGTAGGCTTTAGAGTATTTTGTTTTCTATTCCGCCTCTTGCTTTAAGAAAATAACCTGGTTCACAAACAGTAAGTGAAATGGAAAGAGAATGTAATGGGATAGAAAGTTTTGGGGAAGAAAGACGGTGGAATATTTCCATCCCTTCTGTTTATTATGTGTAAAGTGTTAAAGGTTTTATAGAATAGTTTTCAGAATCAAACAACTGATTTTTTAATCCAACTATGAACAAGTGGAAGATTGAAATTGAATGTTGGCTGATTGATGACTCAAATAAGAATCTTTTTAAGATTCCACAAAAGAGAAGAGATAGGGAAACCTGATCATGATGTTATTAACCAGGACGGCACTTTCTGTGATGGGTTGTTGTTTGAGCTTGTCCTTCTCAAATATTATTTCTTCGAAGAAAATAATAATAGGAACTTCATTTAAAATTGATGGTGATCTAAGACTGCACACAGTTTCCTGGGAACTGCATTTAAGCTTAACAATATCGTTAACACTTGTCTGTTCTCATTCATGATGCCAAACTATTTATTTTAGCAATTCACAGGGTCAGATGTGACAGTGACAGTGGATCAGCATTTTCTGGTAATTGCAAATCAAAATCAGTAGAGAATTCATTTAGAAGTCACATGGCATTACTGGAAAATGCAACCACGAGATCAACTTGATAGATTATTACAAACGTTTGGAAACTGTGACCAGTTGATCCAGTGTATAGGGGTTTAATTGCTTCTATTACTCAAACATTTCTGTGGACTGTAGTTTGACTTAGGTTTGTAATGATGAAACACCCTTCCTTTTCCTCCCCTCCTTCCTCCCTCCCTCCCTTCCTCCCCTCCTTCCTTCCTTCCTTCCTTCCTTCCTTCCTTCCTTCCTTCCTTCCTTCCTC
>NW_009919424.1:6517-9760 GCF_000696875.1 Nestor notabilis
CCCTCCCTCCCTCCCTCCCTTCCTTCCGCAGTCCCTCCCTCCCTTCGTCCCTTCCTTCCTTCCTTCCCTCCTTCCTTCCTTTTCCACATTTCCTTACCACTAGAAGTCTAGGAAGGGCATTGTGCATAGATGAGGAGAGTTAGATCATTTTTTGCCTATGGGATAAAATGAGCTGTGGCTCTCAAGCCTGCAAACTTTGTCCATATTGAAATATTTACCTCTAATAAACCAGTACAATTCTTATACCAGAGAATAAAGAATAAATGAAACATAGGTACATGATACAACTTCTTTTTACTTTTCTTATTCTTTCATAACATTAATGTATATTGCTACATACTGCTACTGTACTGGTAGGTTTTGGTACTTCTCTGTCCTATATGCTTGAGTATCTTTTGATGGCTAGATATTATGGTGGATAGACACTGGCACTGGCTAAAATTAATTCCATTAAAACATGACAGTTTGCTAACAACTTTAAGAAAACTTTTAATTCATAACAGTTATTTTATGCAGTAAAAACTAAACATTTCCCTTTCTTCTCTTTAATCTCTAAATATGGTACATCCTCAGGCTGATTTAGTTCAGTGGGTAAATAGCAGGAAATCTGCTAGTCCTACCTATGTTTCATTGTGTTCAGCAATATCCAAATCCCTTAGGAGTCATTTAGCATATCTCTGTCTAATAAATTTTATAAACACAAGCTTTGTAAGACATCCATGACATTTAAGTTGCATTATTAAAGGATAAAGTAGTGTGTATGTTCAAACAACAGGGGACTTTATCACGCAATGCAATAAAAAAGACAGCAAACTGTACAAAGTTGATACACTTTGCATGTATGATTTTCTTCCATATTTCAACTTCATAGGTATTGTGTATCTCATTCTGGAGTACAGTAGTAAAAAAAAATACACAAAACTTCACTAACCATTTTCTAATGAACTCCTTAAAAGAATGCATTAGGGACCTTTTAATTTTGCTGCTACAATGAATATAGAAGGCTGTAAAAGTGTAGCTTCAGAATAAAAAATATGAAACACCCCCCCCGTCATATCTTTCTGACAATAATTTCTTCAGTCTTGCAGTTCCTTATGTTCAATTCTGTTTCAAAAGAGGGAAGCGAAGCTGACCTCCATTTTTATCCTATAATGAATACCTTAATTATTGTCAAAGCACTGACCTACTGCCATTTACAAGAGCTGCAGTGGCTGATAATCACCATAAATAATAGATCCTAATCTAAGTAGGTTAACTGCACAGATTGAAATGCGTGGCCATTCCTGCCTCCTGAATTCCACCTGGAGGCCTAAGTGACTACTAATAATGCTGCAGCGATATCTGTCAGGCTCCTGAGGTCAGACACTCCACACCTGAAGAAATTATCCCCCAAATTGTTCCATTAGCTTGCATATGGGGTTGTTTTCATTACCACTAGACTCAATGTGGTAAGAAAAACGTAAAATTTTCACTAACCCCTTTCAAATGCTAAGCAGAAAAAAGAAGATAGACAAGGAAATTAGAAGAGCAGAAAGGAGAGGAAAAACGTAAGGATGCTGAGAGTAGATTCTCTTTTGTATCCATATGCGCAAAAGCAAGATGAATGCAAAATAGATTCAAAACACCACTGGAGTCTCCTTTAACCTTGCATATTTGCAAACAATAATATAACTTATATGACTGAAGAACGAAGTCCTCAATCTCCTTTGGATTTATTTTGGTCATGTTTGACCGAGGTGACCAAGTAAAAGGGACAGGTTTAATTAACCATTGTCATTAACACATAACAACATATATATGCTTGAAACCTGACCATTTCTAGAATAACCAATTAGGAGCTCTGAAATGTTTCTCTGAGAAAAAAGTTGGATTTTAATTTTATTTGATGTGAGTTTAAGCAAGGAAAGTAATGTTAAGATGTGAAGAAGATCTGTCTGATAACTCATTGGTACATTGCTGTTTTGAAATGATTCAGATGATTCAGTGGTGTCTCTAACACTTCTGGGATGTCACATAGTGTAATATTTAAAAGACTAACAGTCCATAAATATCCTTTACCCTTTTGTCATATGAATATACAGTTTTCATTTTATCTCTAAAATATGGTATAAACAAGATTTTTTATGTCCCAATTTTTAAAGCTAGAATGAATACAGCTTTCAAAAGAGGATGATTTTCAATCAACTATTTGATCATCAGTCTCCATATCTGTAAAAATGATGTTCATACTCTTCTTTGCTTGGCCATCATGTGGACCAAATAACATTCACAGGATTTGTGACTAAAGTTTTATGCTTCTCCTGCTCTAAATCATCCTTGTATTACCTTGTGTCACCATAACAATCTTGGAGATACAGACAGGCACAATAACACTAATCAATCCGCAAAAATGTCTCTTAAAAAACACCCTGTTGCTCAGTTTAAAAATTATGTGGGAGGCATATGGTGTCAATAAGGCAAAAGAATGTTCTGGAGGGAATGAATTGTGCTACCCTGCATTTCCTACCTTTTATTGAATGTCTATCTTATTTCACTTTAAGTTCCTCTGAGCAGTAAAAGCTGGATGCACCTGTTTAAATGCAGCCGAGACCATTAGAGATGACCTATGGCATCTCAGACAACTGCATAGACATAACAGATATGAGACAGCATTTGTGAGAAGCTCAGCAATAGCAGCCAGAGCCTAAGCAGAATGTCTCACTGTACTCAAAATTTCTCCAGATGACCATGTTTACACAAGTTAATCCTGCTGTTATGTCTTTTACACTGAACTAAAGAGTGAGTTAACCTCTTACGTAAGAGTTATCACCATTCTTTCTAAAAAAGCCTCTTACTCTACCCCAATATACAATTCACCTTTGCCTCTTAACTACTTCTTTTTTTCCTACTAATTGTCAAATTAAGGAGATCAAAGTTGCCAGTTTCCTAAGTTCTCCTAAAAAGAGATTTTTTTTAAAATAATAATTTAATTATTAAATATCTGTTTTCTTCTGTCTTTCTGGCACTGAGACAAATTAAGTGTTATTTCATACATTAAGTCAATGTGTCCACAGTATCATATCTGAGCTTCTTGGAACTTTGAACAAACACCATGTCCTGGGTTCAGCTACAGCAGTCATTTTTTCTCCTTCTCAGTAGCTGGTGCAGTGAGGTGGTTTTGACTTTCAGCCTTGGAACAACGCTGATAACACCAATGGGTTTAGTTGTTGCTAAGTAATGTTTACTCTGACCAAGGCGTTTATC
>NW_009919424.1:10063-10394 GCF_000696875.1 Nestor notabilis
TGGGCTGAAGTGGCTGCTGCTGTTGGGGCTTGAGTAGCTGCTGTACTTGTTGCTGGAGTTGGTGTAGCTGTGGTGCTTGAAGTAGCTGCGTTGTCTGTTGCTGTCGAGGTTTGAGTAGCTGCTGTACTTATTGCTGGAGTTGGTGTAGCTGCAGTGTTTGAAGCAGCTGCATTGTCCGTTGCTGTCGAGGTTTGAGTAGCTGCTGTGCTTGTCACTGGGGTTGGTGTAGCTGCTGTGCTCGGAATTGGAGTAGATGTATTGTCTGCTGTGATCAGGGTTTGAGTACGGAATTGGAGTAGATGTATTGTCTGCTGTGATCAGGGTTTGAGTA
>NW_009919425.1:0-13820 GCF_000696875.1 Nestor notabilis
TGTAAGGGTTTTATGTATGCCCAAAAAGGTCATGTGTATTTTGTCTTTAGTGACAGAATGAAAAGGCAACAAAAAAATGCTGCTTTTTCAGTGGTCTGTATTAGAACTAAGCTGAGAGGGACAGAAAGAATGCTGATTTTCTAAAACTTAAAAGGTAGTCAGGTCTTTATTGCTACTTAAAACTCGCATCCTTAATTCAAAGTTCATATGCATTGTGCTCACTGGCTTACCAACGGTTTGCCTCTTGGTTTTTTTATGATGTGTGCAGCTGTGTTCCTTTATTAATAACAATATCTGAAAGAAACCCAACCCTGAAAAAGGAATATCTTTGAAAGACCTGAACAAACAAATCGTGCACTTACGATGGCCTTTCTTATGTGAAGGTAACTGGGCTTAAGCCACTTCGAAAATTCCAGTGAGATTTTTAAATTCCTAGTCCTGCCATTGCTACATTGAGAGTTGCATACTCGTGGAGAAGCTTAGTTTGGAAGAGCTCCCGGGAGGTCTCCTGCTCCAGTGCCCTGCTCAAAGCAGAGCTGTCCTCAGGTCGGGATGGGCAGCATAAGCAGGACCTTGCCTGGTTGCACTGGGAAGTCGCCGGGAGGGGCGCTCCATGCCCTGTCCCCATGCCCTGCTCCCACATCGGAGGCACTGTGGACTCCAGGTGTGTTTGAAAGAAAAGCTTTTATTTTTGTGAGAAAAATGGGAAGTATTAAGACTTCAGATGTTTGAAATGTGTATATTTCATTAAGAATGCCTATACCAGTGCTTTGAGTTAACAAGATGTCAGAAAACCCTGTTGTTTATAAAAATACTATTACCAGCAAGCACTAACTGAAATAGGTACAGCATGTAATATTTCAAACATTTATTTTGTAATGATTTATTACTGCCATTACCTGAGGACTTGCGTTGTAGAACTTTGCAAAAAAAGGTGTTTTAAGAGCAAGATATTCTGCTACATTACAAGTTGCAGATTACCACGTTTCACCTAGGATTTGTTGTCTATAGTTTTAGGCTTGTTGGTTTATTACGCAGACTCTTAAACAAATACAGGTCAACACAAGAACTGTGTTTTGAATTCTGTGTGATAACCACGTATGTTAGGAAATAAATTTAGTAAATACAGTTCTCTACCAGACCTTTATTTATTTATTTATTTTAATTACTCTGTCAGGTGTGTCTTATCTTTCATTCTATTTACGTTTGTCCACTCAGATATTTTTCCTAAGAAATGCCATGATGCATTGTCCGTTATTATAAACTATTAGAGAATGAAACCCAACCTCTTAATGACTGGCTTTGGTGAAAGGTTTTTTGGTACAAACACACAAAAAAGGTTTCAACATTCTAAATCTATGAGGTAAGAGAAAGAAACAACAATAGTGTTGGTTCATTCATTTGGAATTGCAAAAGGTATATAATTTTATTTTTTAGTGAGCAGTTTTGGTGTTTCTGTTCTGCTTAAATAAA
The DNA here is from genome assembly GCF_000696875.1 of Nestor notabilis. Classification (NCBI taxonomy): domain Eukaryota; kingdom Metazoa; phylum Chordata; class Aves; order Psittaciformes; family Psittacidae; genus Nestor; species Nestor notabilis. Next base: position 1,474 of record NW_009919425.1, read on the forward strand.
ATACTAGCCTTTTTAAAATTATATGGTATGATTAATAAATAGAAGATCAGGAGAAGCAACTGATTGAAAGAGAGCTCAGGAGGTAATTCACTTTGCAGGGTGCTTGTTTACCATGTTAGCTAATAAATTCCCTCATTTTAAAGCACTACGGTATTCACTTGGTGAACTGCAAAGCAAAACAAAGTACAAAGCATGTTTTTAGTTATCAGAAGTTACCTCTGACTAGTAATCAAAATACAGCAGATATTTCTTAAGTTTCAATGTCCATGAATTGTGCCTCTCTCTTTCCACTTTGTGTGTTTCTGGATAAAAGGCTTGATTAAGAAATCAGGATTTGGTGTTTAGTCTGCAGGCTCGGCCTACAATTTGTGTCTGTAAAGTGTGTACAACACTTTAATTCCCTCCGTATGTCTTGTTTGTTTTTGCTTCAAGCTCTGAAAGGCAGTACTTAATACAGTAATGACCTACGCTTTTATTTGACACTTCTTTAGTGATCTCTGAATTTCAGTATGTTGATGATTAAAAATACTAAATTCTACAACATCTACAAGGACCTGGCAATATAAAAGCTAAGCCTTTTATTCAGTGATCAAGATACCTGCTTCGGAAGCTCATGGACACCTTTGAGAAAGTTTCCAAAGAAAATGAGAAGATGGGTAAAATGAAAGCAAAAAATAGGGTCTTCAGAGCAAAACTTAATGTGGTTTAATTAGAAGTATAGCCAAGTGAGTGAGCTGGGTGAGTTTCAGGAAAGTTTCCATCTTGTTATTATCATAAACAATATTTACCCCTCTAATTTTATGGAGAACAGTACAACTTTCACTTCGTTGTCCTGCTTTCTTGAAGGCTAGTAGGGGCAGAATCTATATATTTTTGTGCAAAACTGTTTGCATTTGCCTTGAAGAAATGTGCCAGCAGACAGGATTTCTCAACACCTAACTCCATGCAAAAAATCCCAGTTTGAGTTTTGTTATTTATTGTTCAGTACGGTTTTTCAAACAAATAATTGTGAGATTTTCTGCTTACTGGTCTTCTCTTGTTGAAAAATAAACAAGAAATCCTAGTTATTTTAAAACTAAATAAATTTTTGAGACTGAAGAAAGGTCTTCCAAGGATGCATGCTAATCTAAAAGGAATCCTTTTCCTTGTAAAATTACACTATTTTATGCACCTCCTAGAGAATGAAGTAAAAAAAAAACTGCAGAGAGAATTCACTGCTTGTTAGAATCCACCCTTTTTCTTTTGTTCTGTTTCGTGTTTAGGTTTTTGGTTGGTTTTGGTTTGGTTTGGTGGTTGTTTTTTAGCGTCTGCAGATTTAGGCAGCCTTATATAAAAAAAAGGTCTTGGATAATTTGATGGGAAAAGTATGTGTAAGATGGAAGTCTATTTTAACATTGGTTATAATAGGAAAGAAGTGGAAGAAGACTGATTTCAGTCTGACATAATCATTCAACCTTCTGTTCTACTCATCTGTTACTTTCACTAAGAACCCTGTTAAAAGGTAACTGGCAGGAAGAAGGGAGAAAACATGTCCCAGTATACATGAGCTTTTCTTGCTAAACCTGTACAGAATTTGGTTAAAAAAATGTGACAAATGCTTCCCCTGATAATAAGCCAAATTGACAATGGCCTTCATATTTTTGTAAAGTAACATCTAATATAAGCATACAATGTTCTTGAAGGTGGTGGGCATAGTAGCACAAAGAGGATTTTGTCCATGTTGCTTGTGATTTTGCCAGTGTTCCTTTCTTGAGGACTTAAAAAAAAATCTGTCCACCTTTTTTTATTCCTCAACAAATTCACCAGCTGCTAATGTGAATTCAGAGCAGTGCATCAGTTACTTTTTATAAAAATGGTTAGATTTGGAGAGTACTTGCTATGTTTTTTAGCCATTTGCACACAGGTGTAGATTGCCCTCAAGAGAAAAAAAGCACTTGCAGGCTTAGGTAAGACTTTTAAGCATAGATTATGGCAATTCTTAACAAGGACAAGGGCATACACATCAATTACTTTAAGCATCTAATTGTAGTCCTGTGACACTTAGGGACTGAGTCCCCCCTGCGGTCCTACAGAGTCGGTGAGAGGAGGTAAATTTCTCTAGAAAGGAAAAGCAGGCTCTCTAAATTAGGGTCCACACTTTGCTTTAGCTTCTACAGGAGTCCACTGTCTGATGTTACTGGAGTTTTTTTCTTTTTTCTCAGAAAACTGCTTGACTACAGGTGTAGGGTACCATTTAGTATCTGGAAGTTTTATGTGGCCATTGGCAATTTAGTAGAAAATTACTGTATATATTTGATTTCAGTTAAGAAGGTGACCCCACAATAGGATTCTAATGGTCAAAAGTAAGAATCTTTTTTCATATAGGTATATTTTGAATTCCCATATGCATATAGTTTTGTGGGTTTTGGAGCTTAATGCTTTTAGCATCTACAATTCTAATGCTGCGGCATCTTTACTAACGTAAATTGCACACCTTTCATTGCCGTTAAAGCTCTTTTCTTATGCTACAGCTAGCTTAGTTGTGCACTTCCATGGTGAAAAGCTGTCTTTGCAGACTGTATTAAAATGTATTGGCTGGAGGGTATAAACAACCAGGAGGAGCTAGAAAATAATAAAAATGGACTGTTATAATTGGAAGTGTGTAATGGAAAAGAAAGAATATTGTATAAAACAGAGAAGAAACTGCAAAGTTTGAATGAGCCATTTCCCGTGGATTATTTAAATATTCATTGTACCAGAGAGATAATTACTCTATAACTTCACATGTAGGAAACTTTCCTGATAGAGGCTTAGTTAATATGCATGGAAAAAAAATTAACTTGAGTTTTCTGTCTCAATGTGCCTAAACAACCATTTTGAAGAGTCGTTCTCTCTGGCTTACAGAATGTTTAAGTATTCTATCCATTGTGGAGAAATGACAACAGAGAAATCTAAACCCACAAAGGTTTAATATGCAACAGCATCATGCTGATTTGTTCATATGGTGTTTCAAACCCCTGTTTCATTTGGAGATGGAAATTCATCCCTGAAAACACTTTCTCCATTTTTACTTCTTGTTTAGTTGACTTCGTTTTTACCTTGTGAAAACTCCTCTTACTTTAGACCTTTCCTTGTGGTATGATATCCTGATGTATTCTATTACTAGATTTTACCCGTAGAAAATGGATAATACTGTTGTAATTTCCATTTATTTTGTTACATTATACATGCTACATCACAATGTGTCAAAATTAGTCAAAGTGACAGTTTGAAAGTATTTTATCATTATAAGTTTGGTACTTGCTCAGATTTAACAAAAATTTGCAAGTAATTTTCTGTGATCTTTAAGTTCAGGTCCATGAAATAATTTCTGCAGTAGTCAGTCAAGAGTACTGCTTGACAATTGGAGTTAACCTTGGCAACAAAATGCTCAGCCTGGAAGAAGGTTTAAACCTGCTTGAGGCTGCTCCTGTTGCTCCCCTGCTACATCTCCATCTCTGGCTTTTGAGTTAAGCTCTAAGAAATGGTAACTGTGGGCCAGAGTAGCATCAGGTGAGGTTCATGTGGGCCCTTGGCCCTGCAGTCTTAATGCTGCTGAGGACTCATTCTAGCAAGTGGGTGGTTGTCAGAATTATGTTGGGTAGGACTGCACTATACAGACAGTCACTAGAAAGGAAAAATTGCCTATGATTCCTCCTCTCCTCTTCCTCATTCTTCTGAATTAAGATAGAGAATTTATTGCAGTCTGAAGGTGGGAAGAGAGGTACTGAGGGCTCACTCTGCCCTATTTAGTATCTGGTGTTCAGTGTGTGGGAGGAGGGAAACCTGGGATCTAGCCCTACAGGTATGACTCATAGTTTGTAACAGTAAGGATAGTCTGGCTGCCAGACAGTACTCCTATTCAACAGTATGTGTGTAGGCTTAATGTATATTTAATTACAGCTGTGGTAAAAATACATGGGTGAAATTTGCCTCAGTGCATGTGAACATGACATTCTTGGTGCATAGAGCTGCACTGTCTCACTGCTACAGCTGACTATTGCTATGTCTATAGTATACATATGAGCTAACATCGCTATACTATTGTAATTTCATTTAGAAATATACATTTCTTGTCTTCCCCTTTAAGGTGATTACCACAGAACGTTTCTCCAATTAAACATTGCTTTAGACAATAGTGTGCTTTACTGTACTACTAAAAAAAGTCAAGTTTAATTTCTTAAGAATTTAAAAGCTCATCTTTATATTCAAGTTTCTTTCTTTATAAAACAAAAGAAAAAGTAAGTAGAGCATTAAAAACATTAATCCAGTATGTAGGAATGTTCTGGAGTGGTATTTGTATTAGGATTTTAATAATGGGACTTGCATATACAACATGTATCCTATTATATATAAGTGTAATGTACATAAGGTGCATTCCTATCAGCAGGGTATATTCTTGACTTTCAAATAAATACTGTGCAAATGCCTCTTGTAGTGAAAAATCAATTTGGTTATTTTGAAAAGCTTCTTTGTAAGTTACTAATTGTACGCATTCCCTGAGATACCACCATTAAAGATGCTTTTCTTACAAGACCTTGAAATATCCTACTTACAAAGAGTATAAGCTTTCTTGTGAAGCTATAAAGCTTGTTTTTCAAAGGCTAGTAGAGTCTAACATCTCTTAATTCAGACTTTCTTGCTTATATTCACTTGATCCTTTTCTAAAGAAAAAGGGTATTTTTATTTCCCCAGGAAAAAAAATACTTTCTGTCAAATAACATTACATGGGACAGCTCATGCATAATTTCTAGTGGGGCTTATTCTCTCGTTCTTCGTGCACTGTTTTTACAGGAAATGAAATACTCCGTGAGCTCTGTTTTCAGCTAATTTTCACTTAAAAATCATGAGGTGAAAATTTCTGATCAGAAATAGGAATTATATCTACTTTTTGATTGTGCAAGTTATTATAGCAGTTCTTATTACATAAACAAGCTGATCGAAAAGGTAGCCAAATCTGCTCTAAAACAGGTTTGTCTTGTTTTAGAGGTGTCTCTTAGCAAGCAGCTTTGCAAGAGAAAACAAGCTAAAATGAAATTATACAGTAGGATGTGTGTAGGTTTTCTTCCTAGCAATGTCTTCACTGTAGGCAGTAAGAATAGCAAGAACAAAGAAGTAGCATGATTTTTTAAATAGGAAATGTACAAGGAATTGTTACCCTTTGGCTTTTTACTTTGTTACATTTGTTTTCTGCATATATAGTTTTAAAACAAACAAACAAACAGAATTTCCTGTAATCATAACCCCAGGAGGGTTTGAAGCAGTGATACAGTAAATGTCTTGTAGGATTTTTTATATAGTAAGAAAAAATATTTCCTCAAATGGAAAACTGAATGGTTTTCTATTGATGGAAAATTTCTTTAGAAGCCCTACTAAACTGAAAAGCTGCCTAGAAAATATGGGAAAACTTCAAGAAGATTATTCAGATACCTCTTACATGATACAGTGGTAATTATTTTGTAGGCATTGCCTTATTTGTAACCTATCCAATCTGTTTCTGATACAGCCAGTACTGTTCTGTTTAGCAGTATACGTAAAGATTTGCTGAAGACCAGAAAAAACAGACAGATGGTTTTATTCTTGGTTACAAATCTACTGTTGTATTGAAATTAATACAAAGATTGGTTTGACATATTCTGTCTTCAGTAAAATCTTTCTGAGTTTATTTATTCCTAATCTTATATATATTTAATTACTCTTCACTTCAACTTTTTGAGTGAAACTTAGTATGTTTTGAGGCTTTGAGTTGCCTAGATTTCTGTTTTTCTTTGTCTGCTCTGTTATTTTTCTGTACCTGCTACTAGGATATCATTCATAACTGAACACATTTGCTTGAAATATTTGCTGGAGGATTCGTCATTTCATGTGCTGGTTTTCCCAGGGTTCTGGATGGAGGTGGTATTTTCCTATCCTTATTTTCTTTATGTTCCCTTTATTTTCTCAGGCTAATCACATCAAATCTTGATTCCAGTATGGATATGAAAACTTACATGCCCAGCTTTCTGTTGGTTACTTTGCCTTTGCTCCAGTGAGTACTGTCATTCTGAGAGAAATTACTGATTTGGGGGTTACATGTTGAGATCGCTCATCTTTAGTCCATCAGTCTAAAAAACTAGTTTAATTCTAGCTCTTATATTTGTTTATATAATTGATGGACTGCAAAAAAGAAAAAGATAAAGACTTACTTTGAGGAGTTCAAGCTCCATTTTGATAGACAAAATTCTCATTTTAATTCAATGTTTATTAGTTTATAACTGCAACACCTTAAGGGACATTTAACAAGAGTGTAGTACAAAGAGTTTCTCCTTACTTCTTCGTGCTTAAGCACAGTATTAATGGATGTGACAGCTTTTATACTGCAGATATAAATGGTACTAAGAAAAAATGCAAATACTTACTATCTTGCAGTGACTATAGCTCATTCATATCACAGTTTTCCTGTCAAATTGAAAAGGCACATACCAGTCATAAAATACTGAGTGAAATGCACCCTCTGCAAAAAAACCCACAACCCTTCACGTTAACAACTGTAGCAAAGCAACAGAGGCATGTTTAGCAAGCATGGAAATACATGCCAGATAGAACTTCTCTGTGTTGTCCAAATGGGACAGAACAAATTGAGGAAGAAAGTTACTATATTAAAAAGCAATGTAACTTCTACTCTGATAACCTTTTTTCACCACTGGCAAGGGCTGAGTTTTTCTGTTGACACTATATATGAATGGAACTCAAATAATCCCACTTTAATGTAAAACTAAGCTTCTAGAGGTATTTCTTAGGTGCCTTTATACTTTACTCTTAGGATTTCTGAAAACTTAAAGGTACCATTATAAAATATGCAGTAATTAAGGATCTCCTAAATGAATTGTCACAGTTTATGACTTTTAAAACTCAAAGTAAAAATGTATGCATACCTAATATAATATGTAGGCTTCTATTTATTTTGTAGAGTCAGACACTCCTAGCAACACATGACTTGTCAGACCATAGAATTAGTATTACGGTGGGATTATTGTGAATATAATGCAGTAATTAAGATCATTTTATACATACCTCATAATACAATCCATCTGCAAGCAGAAGATTTCTTGATTTGTGTTAAAGGAAGAATCCTGTTCTGTTTTTTTTGAAAAAAATTCTCCCTTTTCTTGTCTAACATGTTCACAGTTGAAAGCAATGCTAAACACATGATCCCTTGTACACCAAAATCAGAACCTCTAACCAAACTAACCATGAGCATTCTGTCTCTTTTTCCTGTCCCAGTCAGCACTGCAGATCTCATCAGCCAGGTCAGTTGATTACAATGCATGCAGTGTGGTGCATAACAGAAGGATAAAAAAAGATTATACTCACTAAAAAAGCAGTATGAAATACTGAAATGGCCTCTGCATAACACTGCAGCTTCTGTTGCTGAGTAGGCAGGCTGTGCTTCTGAATTAACTAGGATTTTGCTGTGGTTAATGGCTGCATTTCTAGGTATAATTAATGGTGGTAATGAACATAGAGGATATGGATGTAGAGAAGATCATTGTGACTAACATTTACCTTAGGGAGCAGTTAATCTACTGTATTATTTCTTCTAGAAATGTTGCCTAGGAAATAGAAATACAAACTTTTTCCTGCAGTAAGCATTTTGGTCTGCAGAAATGCTGTGTCTAGCTTACCAGAAGTGAATTTAGATGTCATGGACCTGTTAGGTTATAACTCCCTTGTGCAGTCTAGTGGTAAAATGAAGCAGGTAATAAAGTAAAATCAGAATCAGTGTGAATTGGGGTATCCACTCTGCATTCTGAAGCCTAAAGTTCCAATCAAAATAAATGTGTTAAAATATGGGCTAAAAAGGGCAGCATTGTTGGTTTTGTTGTTTCTCTACTGCTTTGCCATTACACTACTCTCTTTTATGCTCTCTAGTCTTGTGAAGGCCTCAGTTCTCAATCAATTCATACCAGATTCCTCTATTTCAGTATAGCTCTGTGTCATCATTTCTAGGTCTTCCCTTGTAATAGCATTTATACTCAGCTTTAAACCGACATGGGCTTGGTTTCTGCTTTCCCAAATTCCTTTCCACTCACACGCAGAGTTATACTAATACTTTCAACATCCTTCTCTGTGGACAGCCTCTGATTTGTACTGTTGTCTTCTCCTCTCCCTCCAAGCCCTGCTGTAACACAGCCAGCACCTTGGTATGTATGGGACCTGACACAGAGCTGTCACACCAGTGTGCTGCAAAAACCCTGTCATCAATCAATTAGGCAAATGTCCAAGTAGGTTCCAAAGAAACCCTGATTATCCCTCAGACAGATTTTTGGGGAGGGAAGGGATGGAAGATAGCATGAACGTCATGCTTGTATTTTTAAAGTGTGCGTCAGTAAGCTACTTTTTCAAACGCTGGCTACAACAGAAAAAAAAGGTGGATCACAAAAACAGATTTTAAAATTAATTGATTTGAACTACCATTTGTTTAAACAACCCACACTTTAAGCCTTTTTCAGGAATGGGGGAAAAAACCTAACCCAGAAAAACCACCTGAATGGTGCCCTGTGTGGGAGAGTTGCATAACACCCACTTAAGTAAATTGGACATCAGATACTTTATTCATTCTGATATGAAGACCCAGTGACTTAGGAGGAGCATGGTAGTTTCATGTGGGAATATGTATGTGTTCATGTATAGCAGTATAACTGATTTAATTACAAGCCATACTACACTGTAATCTTTTTGGTGTGATATGGGTATGTCTAACACACTGTAGGAGCTAGTGGAACACAGCTTGTAATACAAAATTAATGTAGATGGAAGGGTGGAATTCCTCTTTTCTAACTTTAGGTTTCCTGTATTTATAGAAAAATAAGTTAGTGAAGAAAAAAACATTTTTGTGCCAGGTTCACCTGACCTATTTTATGCGCCTACTTCTATTATGATATTAATTATGTCCAAAGAGTTCTGAATTTTTTTTCATTGTCATAGTGGAGAACCTCATCAGACAGCTCAGATGTATGCATCTATATTTTGTCAGATCAAATCATAATGAGAAGGGAGAGAAAAACCTGAATTGGTTGAATTTGTATTGAAATTGTTCTTTCTTGCTGGTGGATGAATACTAGGGGGAAGAGTGGGAGGTGATGGACAGCAGTGACACAACTCAGAAGTGGAATTTTAGTGTTGCGGAGAAGGATTTAACAAAAATAGCCCTTACAAGCCAACCTTAAAGAAAATCCAGCTACTTTCCCAAACCAGCATTCAGTAGGCACCAAATTATCTTGCGAAAGGCACCCTGAGTGAAATACAGTTCTATTCTCAAATGAAGCAAGTTCAGTGGTGTATTGCATAGAAGAGATGTTCATCAGAGTCCTCAAGGCCTCGAGCATAAAGACATCATCATGTGTAGCAAAAATCAATGCTTTAATAAATTAGAGCTGCTAATCAGGATGAATACATCTTTATTGCTTGGAGGAGTAGATTGTATTTATTCTGACTGACTTGCTAGGGGGTGAAGTATCACTTTGTCATGATGGGAGGCAGCAGTAGATCCTGTACCCCAGGAGGAATCTTAGGCAGCTGGGCTTACTTAACCTTTGAAGGAAAACTAGTTATCGTTACTTTCTGATGCTGTAACCACTTGCCAGAGCTTTCACTCAAACTATTTCTTCACTTTGGTAAAGAGCTGTCTTGCTGAGGTAAGTTTCTGGAGAACATGGCTGACCAAGGAACAACCTAAAAGCCAGAGATGGTGTTAATGCCACTGCAGCTTAATTCGTTGTCATTTTCTGTCTTTTCCTGCTGTTATTTTGCAGCTATGCATATTGAAGAAACATTTGCGAAGTCTCTGATACTGGTTATACAAATAACTCTCCTTGGTGATTCACAGGAGCTGGCAGAAAATACTTAAAAAGTAGTCAAATGTCTAAATCTGCAAGACTAAAAATTATACCATGTCCCATTGGCTATGTGCTAACAAGCACTTTGCAGAGGATGAAGAGTCTTTTTCTCAACAGATTTAAGAATTTCTCTTCGTTCCAGATGAGAGGGGAAAAAATAATGCTTTAAGTACATCACAAAAGAATATCCTCCTCCTAAAAATGTTCTATGTGCTTTCAGTATTGGAATTAATGTCTTTGATTGCCTTATAACACAACATAAATTTAAAACCAGAATCATTCAAAGACAGAAAATACTAACTTTCAAGTGTCAAAATTTAACAGTGGAAACAAATAGGAGCTTGCTGTCTATTGGTTTAGAATGACATTTTGGAATAAAATGATGCAGCACCAAGCAGTATGTTTATTTTTAACTGGACCATCTATACTGACAGAACAATGTTGTACGTATTGTGACTTTTCTGTGCTCCTGAGCTTTATTAGGGACGGTTAGAAATTACGTATTCCAAGAACAGGGGAAAGTGGACTGTTTCTTTACTATTCTAGTTCAAATAGGAAGTACCTGCTAAACTTTATTTTGTGATTTCTACTTTCCTCAGTAATGTGTAGAATTGAATAAATCTGGCGAGGCTTGGCAGTCACCTTAGTATTATTTACTGTCATTGCCTTATTCTCTGTCAAATGAAAGGGTATAATTTTACCTGAAGGTCAATTTATTGTTTTGGCTAATTACAGTGATTCACAGGAATATAGCATGGAGTACTCAGTTCTTTACATACTGGCAGGGCTCAGTTACCAGATCAGATTGCTTAGCAGAAGTTTTTTGATAAATTGCTGATTTTGGGATTGAGATTCTGGCTCTGAAATAATGCTGTTGTGGCAAATTTTCCAAATTAAGTTGCAGAACCCAGCAAACATAATTATGGTCCAATAAGTGGGGAAAAAATTATTAGAAAATGGGGGTTTTGTTAGTTGCACACCTTATTGTGGGAAGGGAAGAAGGAAAAAAGGTAGATTCTGGTCCATTAAACTGTAAGAATAACGGTTTTTTTAACCCCAAAGGCTTATTCTAGGATGTCTGTTCCCAAGCTATAACATGTTAGTGTTCCTTTCAAGGGATATTCATAGTTTAAAAAAAAAAAAAGGATAGTACTTGTATTGCTGTTTTAATTACATGATGCTACTCTTAATAGACAAGAGAGAAACTACGATTTTAGGACGGGTAGTATTATTCTGCTTCTTAGACACTGAGATTACTACAAAGCCATCTTTTAACCTTAGTCCCTAGAATGACAGGCATGAGAGAAAACAAGTAGATTTCCTTGTGTTTCTTCAACCACAGAAGTCTTGGGACTGGCTGAGTCCCAGGAAATATGAATTTTAGTCAACTTAAGCATATTGTATGGGCATTTTTGGGCTAGGTAGAATCTACTTTCTGAAGTACTAAAGCTTTCATTCTTCCATATAGGAAAGAGTACATTATAGTGGCTAGTACTGATAAAAATAGGTTTTGAGCCCTTCTCACTAGGGACAGAGATGGTTAGGAGAATAACATTACATATCTTTGGTATCTAACTATTGTTTCATTACCTTTTATGCAATGAATATTTAAAATGTCCATTCAAATGACAGTGTAACTGATTTTAATGAATGTCAAATGCAGCTTTTTCCAATATAGTGAATATTTCAGACACTAGCACTGTAGTACTGTAGTCCATTTAAATGTGATTTTATTCAAGATGAAATTGAGAAATTTGCATTTAAATGCACTGTAATAGAAAAATCTATGACTTTGATTCTGCATTCACTTGCATGGGTGTGAAATCTTTCTAGAACTTCAGTGAACTCATGCAGGTCTGTCAGCGGCAATATCAATTCCCATCAGACAATTAGTGTTCTGACTTCCCTTAATTGCAGGTTTGGGAGCTGGAATCCTGTAATTAACCAAACGCATTATAGTGGCTATGGATACTAAAATATGGTGTCAGCTGAAATCCTTGTCACTTTTTACATTTGGAATGGTTATATTATGAAGTCATGTCATTGCTAACCACTTCATAAGCTCTTTACCGAACTTAAACATTTTCAAAATGTCAAAAGCTCTTCTTATTAGCAGTAATGAAGTTTCAAATGAAGTGAGCTTCAGAGATGCAATCAACTGTTTCAAAATCGTTGCTAACTGAAAGGACTTTGGCTTATGTCAGAGACACTGTTACTGTGAGATCTGTTAAAAAGAGTGTTTAGAAATAATGGAAACAATCTCTTTCCCATTTTTATATCTTTAGAGGGTGCTAATCATCAACTGAAACTTTGAAAATGAAATAGATTTAATTCTGCTGTTAGTGTCCTGGAGAAATTAAGTCTGTAGTCAGTATGCAAAGAACTACAATAGCTTTCACTCAACAGAGCAAAAATAATATATCATAGAATAGTTAGGATTGGAAAGAACCT
>NW_009919426.1:0-3545 GCF_000696875.1 Nestor notabilis
TATATATATATATATATGTACACACATTAAAAAAGTGAAGGAAATGTTTAAAGGAAAAAACTATTGGATACTTGCAAGCCTACACATGGGTTCTACTCCAGGTAAGGAAAAGATATATTCAGTATGAACATTACTTTAAAGATGCTTTAGGGCTGTAGCTTTTAGTGTTACATTATGTTCCTCAAAATACCAGGGTATGCATCTTATTATGAAAATGTTTAACAAATAGTCAATAAAAAGCAAACTGTATAAACATGTAGATATACATGTTTTTCACCTGAGGCCATTCTAAACTGATGAGCTTGATGTAAGTCTTCATGTCCACACCATGCTTCTCAGCAGTTTATCAGTTTACATTACTGACCTACTCAATCAAGAGGAAGACAGAAGTTATGAAGAAAGAAGAATCCTGGACAGAACGTTTTATCTACATTACAGAGAAAATCTGAGCTGTTAGTAAAATGGAGAGATTATCTTACTTTATTCCACTCATGCCCATATTGCTTTAAAGATGTACACAACCTTGGCAAGAGTTTTGACTTTCACCAGTTAGATTTCTGAGAAATAAGCTCTTCAACAGTTAGCTTGAGCTGTGGATTGTGCTCAGGAAAACTATGAAGGAATATGCAGCTGCCCAAATTCTTTTCACTGAAGGCTCAAACCCCAGCAAAGCCAGAGTTAATTGATGCTGGTGGACTTTGAAAGAAATCCTCATTCCAAGAGCACTGGCTTTGGTTGGTTGGTTGTTGGTTTGTTTTTTTGGTTTTTTTTTTTCAAGTGGTGTGAATGAGAATGGAATAGGGTTCAAATCTACAGAAAATCTACCATAAAGATATGATACAAAGCCGCTACAAACCCTGCTGCAGAGTAACAAGCATGGTGAGGACAAAGGGGATTTATGTTTACCAAGACATAAGTCACTGGAAGGACTAAATAGCTCAGGGGACTGGTACTGAGTTTGAAAGCTTTTCGCCTCTTAGTATCAAACTCAAATCTAGCCCCAAGCTGTAGCTACTGAAGGTCATTATCAACCAGTGGCTCTTTAATATTGTGAGATGAGCCCAATTCTCACTGGACAGGGAGTCACATTTCAAAGACAGCAACATTTCTGAGGTTCATTAGAACCTATAATTTTGGTTTCAGCACAGACCACTTTTATCAGCTGCTGAGCATCATGCCCTCCAGAGGTTAACAGGTCAGACAAAGTTTGCAGCGCTGCCACAATGCTTGCCATGCTGCATGTGCAAAGGACTTCTACTGCTATATCACAAATCTATCAGGCTTTGAACTGTAACTGCACAGTTTGAAAATATATAACACATTTAAATATTTCAGTGCTTGATTGTAGTTTTATTCAACAGGCAGTGAAAATTTTAAACAGTTACTCACTCATACAACCTCGAATAGGAGATACCAACATTTAAAAGTGAATTCCCAGTAATATTTACAGTGAGAGCAAATCTTAGAAAGGAAACATACAGAATGTTAGACTTCCCCCTGAAGTTCTCATTCCATGCTCTAAACAGTTTATTAGCGGTGTATCATATGTAGTCATATGTGCAGTGCTTACTCTGATTTTTTCAACATTATGTTTTATGATTTTTATGGGTTTTTTGATTTTGTGTTTCTCTACAGCAGCTGAGAGTTGCACTCTTACGATGACTAGTTTATGTTGCACAAAAAGGTTCACATAAGTGCTCATTATTTTACATAATTGGGTAAAGCACATACACATCAGTAAGCCTGTGCAGTTTTATTTCATGCAAAGTAAAAATTTATTTGAGTAAAAATTTACCATTGTAGCATGAAATTTCTATTTAAATATATAATCATATATTATTATCATTTTTATATATTTACATTAATATTTTGCACTAAAGATTCTCTGGAGAGAATTTACAGATATGTTGTTCATGATGCTCCAGTATGCTCTTCTGGAGTTTGACAAAATACAGCTAATGCTATTCCCTGTGTCCCTGGTGACAACCTGGGTAGCAGGTACTAGATCTATACAACCCAATAGCAAGAATTAAAAAGTATTAAGGTCTTTCACTGGAGAATGATTTAATTGTTGGTTGTTAATCAACCTGACCATGTTTCACTAATCTTGAATTACTTTCTAATCTGGCAGTACATGCATGCATGAGAAAAAACATTGGGAAAAGACAGGATTTTATATATTAATTCTGAAATGTGACTAAGAGCTTTCTCATTTTATACGATGATTGAAACTCTACTTCAAGTTAGCCAAAAAATAATGAGGTAAAATGATCTATTTCTGCATGCAAATTAAAGCTGGCATGATGGCAGAGCATTCTAAAAAGTGAGGCGGGGAAGGCAAACAAACTAAAATTCCAACAACTGAAAAAACAAAGCTGATATTCTTAAAATTAAGTTATGTTTTCCCATTAAACACAGTAAGGATTAGTTCCTACAAGACAGAAACTTGAATTTGGGATACCACATGAATCTTGAAAAACAATAGTGAAGAGGCATTTCTTTCAGGTTTCTAACAAGTGTAGATAACATCAAAATTGAGTAATTTCCTGATTGTTAGGCAGGAACTCTTCTAAGTAGTTCATAATCAGTGATGACAATTACTGTCTCTCTCAGGAGACAATATTTTAATTTTAAGTCAAATAGTGCCCTCACCAACTAGAAGAATTAGCGAGAAAAGAACTATACCTTTCCTGACATTCGTGTATAAATAAAGGCTGCAATTATTACTAAACTATCCCCTCATAGATCAAACAAAAACTAAAAAGCAAAGGAAGCTGTAAAGAATGCCTATTTGAGAATAATACTGTGAACAACGTGTCTCTTGGCATGATACTTTATATATGCTTATTTAAAGTTCTTATTCAAGCAGTGTTGCTATTCAGAAAATAATAGTAAAAAAATCAGTAGTACATAATTCCTCCAAAGCAACACCCTTTAAGGGTGACATCCTATCTTCCTTAAAAGCTTGAACTGACTTCAGAAGTTTAAATATTCTCATAAAAAATAATTTTGAGTATATTATTGCTTCAGGAAACCCAAATTAGACTTCTGTTTCAAAAGCATGTCAGTTTTTACCTTGAAGTCACAGAGCAAATTCTCTAAACAATAATTTTCTTTATACACACATGTATAAATGTGTATATGTATGTAAACATTTAATAATCCCTTTAGCAAGGTCCTCTATAATGAAAGCAAATAGATTTTAGAATCATAGAATAGTTAGGGTTGGAAAGGACCTTAAGATCATCTAGTTCCAACCCCCCTGCCATGAGCAGGGACACCACACACTAAACTATGTCGCCCAAGGCTCTGTCCAGCCTGGCCTTAAATGCCTCCAGGGTTGGAGCATTCACAACTTCCTTGGGCAACTTATTCCAGTGCCTCACCACCCTCACTGTGAAGAACTTCTTCCTTATATCTAACCTAAACTTCCCCCGTTTAAGTTTAAAGCCATTACCCCTTTTCCTACCACTAGAGTCCCTAATGAAGAGTCCCTCCCCAGCATCCATATTGAATCCCCCTTCAGATACTGGAAGGCTGCTATA